>NC_046975.1:24956393-24958741 GCF_009769545.1 Cyclopterus lumpus | reverse complement strand
CTTTCCCTCCCTCTTCCCTCCCTCCCTCCCTCCTCCCTCCCTCCCTCCTCCTCCTCCCTCCTCCCTCCCTCCTCCCTCCCCTCCTCACTCTTTCCTCCCCCTCCCTCTCCCTCTTTCCCTCCCTCCTCCCTCCCTCCTCCCTCCCTCTTCCCTCCCTCCTCCCTCCCTCCTCCCGCCCTCCTCCCTCCCTCTTCCCTCCCTCCTCCCTCCCACTTCCCTCCCTCCTCCCTCCCTCCTCCCTCCCTCCCTCCTCCCTCCCTCTTCCCTCCCTCCTCCCTCCCTCCTCCCTCCCTCTTTCCTCCCTCATCCCTCCCTCCTCCCTCCCTCCCTCTTCCCTCCCTCCTCCCTCCCTCTTTCCTCCCTCCCTCCCTCCTCCCTCCCTCTTTCCTCCCTCCCTCCCTCCTCCCTCCCTCTTCCCTCCCTCCTCCCTCCCTCTTTCCTCCCTCATCCCTCCCTCTTCCCTCCCTCCCTCCCCAGTAATTAGCCTGAGACAACGTAATAAATCAATACACAAGTGCTCGTCTGGAAGCCGATCCACTCGAGGAGCTCGAGACACTAATGCGTTGAGCAGAGAAACAGACATCCCCCCCCCATCCCCCCCCAAACACCTGTTCTTGATGAATCCACTTCCTCTACACTAACGCAGGTCAATGGCTACCTAACGCAGGTCAATGGATACCTAACGAAGGCCAATGGCTACCTAACGCAGGTCAACGGCTACCTAACGCAGGTCAATGGCTACCTAACGCAGGTCAATGGATACCTAACGCAGGTCAATGGCTACCTAACGCAGGTCAATGGATACCTAACGCAGGTCAATGGCTACCTAACGCAGGTCAATGGATACCTAACGCAGGTCAATGGCTACCTAACGCAGGTCAATGGCTACCTAACGCAGGCCAATGGCTACCTAACGCAGGCCAATGGCTACCTAACGCAGGCCAATGGCTACCTAACGCAGGTCAATGGCTACCTAACAAAGGCCAATGGCTACCTAACGCAGGTCAATGGCTACCTAACGCAGGCCAACGGCTACCTAACGCAGGCCAATGGCTACCTAACGCAGGTCAATGGCTACCTAACGCAGGCCAACGGCTACCTAACGCAGGTCAACGGCTACCTAACGCAGGCCAATGGCTACCTAACGCAGGTCAATGGCTACCTAACAAAGGCCAATGGCTACCTAACGCAGGTCAACGGCTACCTAACGCAGGCCAATGGCTACCTAACGCAGGTCAATGGCTACCTAACAAAGGCCAATGGCTACCTAACGCAGGTCAATGGCTACCTAACGCAGGTCAATGGCTACCTAACAAAGGCCAATGGCTACCTAACGCAGGTCAATGGCTACCTAACGCAGGTCAACGGCTACCTAACGCAGGTCAACGGCTACCTAACGCAGGTCAATGGCTACCTAACGAAGGTCAATGGCTACCTAACGCAGGTCAATGGCTACCTAACGAAGGTCAATGGCTACCTAACGCAGGTCAACGGCTACCTAACGCAGGTCAATGGCTACCTAACGAAGGTCAATGGCTACCTAACGCAGGTCAACGGCTACCTAACGCATCTTTCTTCCAGCCCTTTTTGTTGATGTTGTTGTTGTTTTTAAATGTGATTTCTATGAATTGGATTTTATTTCTTCAACCAGGAAACATTAATCAGACGTGCAGATGATGAAACTTTGTAATCTGTGATTTAATATTTAAAGACCTCTTACCTCGTTTCCTGATAAAAAGAAGTGTTTGTCAACAATGAAGCGTCAACAATGAAGCGTCAACAATGAAACGTCATAATTCATCCTCTTGACTCATCAGGTTTCTATTGATCTTAATGAATGCAGCCGGCTGTGAGCGTTATTAAGGACAGACATCGTACCCACAGAGATGAGCCAGAAATGTCATTATGAGAATTTATAATCTATCGCCTCTTTAAAATGCAATTAAGTATTATTCGACTAATGGAAGAACACAAGTCAGAGGAGGAAGAAGAGAAGGCAAATGGACGGAGAATATGGTTTATAAACAAATGAAGAAGACTCACCGAAGTTTCCCGTGACACGTAAGTATGAGTTGGTGATTATTTGTGGGTAACTAACTCTGTTTATGTTGTTATTTTAATTTTTTTATGAACTCTTTTATGAGTTTTTATAACCAGACTGAACAAAGTCCGGCCTCACGGAGCTCAGTACTAAACCAGAGGTCTCCATAAAGGATCCGGTTCATTCCGGTTCAGTTTGACCTCAAGGTGGCGCTACACTGTTAGAGGGATGAAGCTGCTACGTCAGCTGGTCTGAGGTCTTGTTCACAGAACGTCTTCTGTTCTGGTTCATAGAAGATCTGGACCAG
>NC_046975.1:24931393-24948893 GCF_009769545.1 Cyclopterus lumpus | reverse complement strand
ATCTCACGTCTCCCCCACACAAGAAGTTTCTTTTTATTTCTTGACTGACGTTTTTCAAAGCAAAATAAAATAACCTTTTAAGAACATAAAATGATTCATTTAGTCGTTTGATGAACAGATGCCGCTGCTTCTCATTCAGAGTTGCGTAAATCTGTCGCCGCGATCACGCTAACGGCTCCACCTGCGCACGGCCGTGATCCAAAGTTCAGACGGACGCCTCCTGATGATTTGTCTCGCTCATAATTACGGAGGAAGACGACACGGCGACGCGAGGCCCGAGGCTCAGCGCCGTTATGCTTTAATCTACGGAGCAGTCGACTGCCTGTAAACATGAGTTATTGTTTGTTTACGGCGCGTAAAGTGAACATTGATCACGAGCTAAAGTGCAGCCGGCTCACAAACAGCCCGGCTCAGCAGAAAGGAAGTCGATGCTCGTCGTGTCGCGCTGACAAACTCCCCCGTCGTTAACCGCGCTGCACTAATCGGTTGATTAGTCCTTCGTCCGGCATCCGGAGCCTCGAGGCCGGAAAGACAGTTCAGAGCTCATGAGGCTCTTTGCAACCCCGGTAATGGAGCTTAGATACGGCAGAGAGCTAACGGTGAGGAGCTAAAGGGGAGGAGATAAGGGCTAGAAGCTAAAGGGGAGGAGCTAAATGGCGAGAAGCTAAAGGGGAGGAGCTGAGGCCGAGAAGCTACGGGTGAGGAGCTAAAGGGGAGGAGCTAAGGCCGAGAAGCTAAGGGCGAGGAGCTAAAGGGGAGGAGCTAAGGCCGAGAAGCTAAGGGCGTGGAGCTAAAGGTGAGGAGCTAAAGGTGAGGAGCTAACAACAATGAGCTCACGGCGAGGACCTTACGGCGAGGAGCTAAAGGCGAGGAGCTAACAGCGAGGAGCTAAAGGTGAGGAGCTAAAGGTGAGGAGCTAACGGTGAGGAGCTAAGTTCAACCCACCAGGTCTTTACCTTCAGAGGGACAGAAGGGAGAAGAAACTACCTTGTTTGTGTTCAAGGGTTCATATCAAGCCCTAGAATAGGAATCACATCCTTTTCTGTATCTGTATAGAAGCATCTTGTTCTGCAGGAACTACGTATGAAATAGTTGTTTCTACCATTTAAAACGGACCCCTTCAGCCCGGCGGCGGCAGCACCTGTAGATCCGCGTGAGGTCCCGTTAGCGTTTCGTCTCTGTGAGATGTCTGTTAACGATGAGCTGCAGCGACGGGGTCGAGCGCTCACCTCAATCAATACGGCCTGGACCTAACGATTAAAGCCCGACACATCCAGAAAAAACACAGAGCGCCACGATAAACCATCCGGGTATCGAACACTAAATCAAAGCTCTGCGACACGATGGATCCGCTCCCGCTAGCGTTACACGCCGCCGTATCTTCCAGCCTCAGTAAATGTGATTGAATGTGTTTTCCTCCTTTCAGAAGCCATTAGCCGACCGATAGTGATCAGTGGGTTTACATCACGGCGCTTCAAAGAGTGCTGCTGCTGCTGCTGCTGCTCATCTAATGGCCCACAGGAAGAAGGAGAAGAAGAAGAAGAAGCCATTAGCAAATTAGCAAGTCCGTTTGTCACCAGGGCTATTAGGCCGAGCCTCACAAAGTTACTGAGAAACACAAGATGAAGGCCGCTATGAACTCTGGGACGTCATGACCGGACTGCTCTTTATTATAGACTGGTCTGTTTCCAACAGTTTGAGGCTTTCAGGTCTGGAGTGTCCAAGTATTTCACACTCTGGGTTTAAGCCTCATGTAAAGAGGGAGGAGTTAAGTACGACCAAACGCTGAAGAAGACATTCGTAGGCAACCACACATTTTACAATTAACTTCCATGAAGTGAAAAAACACACCGTGAAAGAGCCTGTCCATCATCTTGAAGCCCCCGCCCTACAACCAGAGGAGCCGCCCCCTGGTGGTCAGCATATAGAATGCAGCTTTTAACACGTGAAGCTTTGGCTTCTATTTTCAGAACCGGAGGGGTGTCTCCTGGTTCCACAGGATGTAACGTCATTACATCAAGTGAAGAAACTAAAAAGGTAATTTCATGGCGCCTTCTAATGTGCGGAGAGGAAATGTACTTCAGGTGACACTAAAACAAAGTCAAAAGGAAAGAAATGAAAAGCCAGTGATTTTCAACGGTAAGCTGAAATCCCTTGAAGGTTTCAAATGCATTTACTCAACATAACTACAAAGAGGATCCGTTGTTATGGCATGTATTACTTGATTAGTATATGTTTTACTTTCTGTTACTCATCAGAGAAGAACTCACATGATGACACACGACACACTTCCTCCGCAGCGTGAGGTTTCCTTGGCGTTTCCCACGATGAGCAGATGGACGTCGTCACACTTTAGCTCTTGAGTTTAAGATCAAATCACGTGCCAACTATCACAAGATCTTTTGTTTGTCCCGCGCTCCACTTTTACTCCGCCTTGGTCTGCTTCCACAACACTAATGGACCTCAGCCAGTTTAGCCTGGAGGCGGACCAGAAGCTACCGTCGGGTCCTGGTCTTATTTAGTCTCCACCAGAGTGCAACTGACAGCTTTCATCATCAGCTCTGAACTGCAGACAGCAGGTTGAGCAGCTGAGCAGGAGGCTGTTTGTTTCTAAAGGGAACCATGTGAAGCCAACGTGACAACAACGTTATTTGATCATTCCTGGTCACAGGGTCATGAATCTGATGCTGAGACCAGTGAGTTTGAGTTGAAGTGGTGGCGAATCATCCAAGACTCAGATTTGAGGGGAAAGCTAGTCCTCATCCCATTTATTACTCCTGGAATCATTAACTAGTATCTGTAGTGTAATGTACTTTCATACAGTGTAAGAATCCATTTTAAACACATTGTACATTTATGCACAGATCTGTTGATTTTAACCCAAAGTATGTTGATTCAAAACATGTAATATCTGCCTTGTGGTATTGCAATAAACAAACAAACGACTTTCCTTTTTTTAAACGTAATGCCATGTAACAAGAATGAGGAAATCTCCTGAGTGAAAGTCTTGTTTTTGTTTGACCCAACCAGCTACCCCCCCCCCCTGCTCTTGTTCACCCTTATTATACTACTTATTATTCAGAGTAACTCTCCAGTGCTCGATTCACTTTAGTAGCGCTGAGCAACATTCAACATAGTTGTGTTTTTTAGAAGCGTACAAAGCCCAGCAGGGAGAGGAAATGTTGGTAGAGATTTGTAGAGGCTGTTTTTCTGTAATTATCTTTACAATCTGTGGCGCCTCTGCAACCTTTTAGTAAAAGTATCGACAACACGTTGCTGAAAAAAACAGGCAAGAAGTTGTCTGTAGCTGTTTCTTCCCAGCAGTAGAAGCTCAGAGGTGATCTGATCTGTTTCACGAACATCAAACTTTCATACTCTCCCTCCTCTCAAAGACTCCGCAGCGGCTAATAAGAACAAAACCGCCACAAAGAGGGACACGAGGTCGCCCCCTTCAACCTGATCTGATTGGCTGAACCCTTTGGCCCGGCAGCGGGTTGGCCGGCCTGAGTGGCATCATCCTGCTCTCGGGGTCACGGTTTGTCGGGTACATTTCCTGCGCTGCCCTTTGGCTCCTCCCGTCACCATGTGTGTGTTCGACGATGACAAACCAGAGCAATTAGGAAGAGGAGGGTTCCTCTCAACGGCCCGTCTTCCTCCGCTCATCGATTGATGTCTCTCTGTCGCACCGGCAGGGCCACACAGAGACACTTCGGGGCCCGGAGCAGGATTAAACGTGACGTCCCCCTGCATGAAAAAACCTGTCCGTCAATCCAGGAGCTGCTGGAAATCTTGTATTTTATATTCCAAAATGAAGTCCAGAGGCTACATTTGGAGATGAAAAACAACTGAAGATGATCCTTTATTGGTGGTGTGGTTGTTATTGATTATTTTCTGCGTTTCATCGCGCCGTGCCACAGAGTCACAAGCTCTCGCTGCATTGAAAAGAGACTTTGAAGACGACACGTATTGGCATATGGTTAGGGATGGTTTAAATTTAATTTGTGTGGTATCTTACAGGTCCCCTGATTACCACTGTACGGGAGTTAATTGGTGTCGCTCAGCCCTCGTGGGAGAACAGAAGGCAAGCTGACGGTGGCACACACACACACACACACACACACACACACACACACACACACACACACCTCCAGCTCTCTTTGTTTTATTGAGCAGAGAAAAGCATTGTCTCTTCATCCATCAAATGTGTCAGATCACCCAAATTAATTCCAAGCTTTTTCTTTTCATCGGGAACTCCAACTACCTGCCGCTGATGCCGGGGAATGGAGGCCAATAGAAACCGGCCCAGAACGCTGTTTACTGCTTTTTCCTCCTCTTCTCCTCCTTTTTGACTCGTCTCCAGCTTCCCTCGTTCGCTGCTTTCATTTGAAACCGACTCGTCTCGGTTCGCAGTCAAACTGGCAGAAGAAAGCCTGCACAGATGTCGTGTTCAGCAGCGGGCGATTCAAAGTAAAAGATGGCAGCACTCGTTCGTCACCGCGCGGCGCTTCTTTGAACGAGGTGGTCGTCCGGGGTCCGAAGCCGTCGCCAGCCAATTAGAGGAAGAGGACGCTCGGCAGATCTGGGACTTCGCTAATCGCAAGCTGAACGGCGCCAAGAGGAGAAGCCGGATCGGAAGCTTCTACGAACCAAATGCAAACATGTGAGTGCTGAGGAAGCACAACCGCCGGAACAGATCCAACAATAAAACTACGTGTGTGCCAAGTACAAAATATTAGCAGAGAATATGAAATACAATGTGTTTGCTGTTGGAATGAGTGTGCAGACTTGTTTTCGTGCTCTGGTTTAAACTCTGGTCCTTGATGCACGTGAACAAGCTATATAATGTGGATTAGTGGATTAATGACAACATGAGAAACCACTTTTCTCACCTTGGATTAGTTTCTAGTCCCGAGGGTCCAGCCACAGGAAACTAATACCTAATTAAAATCATCTCTCCAGCTTTAGCTCTTCTGCTGAGGCTTTAGCCGAACTGATCAATATTTATTCACCAGTAAATGGACCCACTGACTGCGTGATGGGAGAGCTGCAGCTTGGAGTGATGACCTCACCAGCTCTGCAGCTCGCCACGTCTGCTCTCTTCTCGAGTCCCAAATGAATGTCCAAAAACGCCTTTTTTAGTAATTATTGATCATATTCCCTCATCGTGTTCATCTTGAACATGTTAAACTTGACCTTTACCTCCCCGGTCCTGTAGTTAGCAGTTATGAATATGGATCTCTGACTCAAATGCCAATAACGCCGAACATACAGGAAGCCATATGATAACTGTAAATTCCTCTTCAAGCCTCCATAAATCATGAAAATTAATTTTTTGGGGTTGAGCGTTCCTTCAGTTTTTCTGATAATTATTCTACCAGGTATGAACAATGTTAAATTAGATGAAACCACGCCCACTTCTGTATGACGAACACCTCGACGCAGCGCCGACAAACATGACAGCTTCAGTAGCTTTGACAACAGTAAATGCATTACATTCATATTGTCCCATATCTCTGATTTTAATTCTGCAAATGAGACCTGAGGCTCCTCCCCCTCACTGCAGTCTCCCGACAAGGGAACAGGAGGAACCGGCTTTTCGTTAGCATGAAAACATTAGCTAACGGTAGCTAGCTACCCAGCCAGCCCTGAAATGAGTCAAATTAAACAAATACATAAGTGCATAACTATATTTAGATAGTCACTATACGGATCAGCAGATGTTGAGATGTGCTGATTGGTCGGTTTACACTCCACAGACATGAGAGGAAACCCTGTTGGAACATCGATGAGGCCAAACGGTCGACTCAGAACTGATCTGGAAGCTTAGGGGCGGATTGAAAACAGGAGATGGCGTTTTGAGACATTTTCAACCATGAAACGTTGTTTTCTGATGAAAAATGTCAATATCTTCCCCCAGCATTGATGTGCTCAGCCATACCGCTTAGTTTACAGCTTAAAAAGCACATTTAGGTGGGCGGTGCCTCTTCAAACCGCCCAGATTCCTCAGTTCTGATGCTGTGCAGCGTGGTTTTATCCTCCAGTAAAGCTATTAAAGCTCCTCAGCTGCAGAGCAGAGAGCAGAACAAGCTCACGGTCCGTCTCCGTGGCGACCGGGGATCCAGCAGCCGTCTTCGTCAAGCGGCCTGTCAGCGCTGATCAGCTGCAGCCGCCGGCTGCTCCAGACCGACGGCAAGAAGGACGGACGGACGCATCGACATGCAGAACGGCATTCTGGGAGGACGAGGGGAAAAGAGAAGAGAGCCTCCAAATTGAAAGTGGCAGCCGGAGCTGAACTCCGGAGCTGTTTCTCTCAACGGGAGGTCAGAGGTCGCCCCGCCAGGATTTTTCTCCGGGATTCCCTCCGCGTGCTTTTTGCTCCTCCCTCCTGCCTTTAAGAAATCCATGTCGTTACCCTCTGGTCCCGGCGGGCTTCAGATCACTTCCTGTCGTGTAGAGTCAGTCTCCAGCTGTCACTCGCCTGCGTCGCTGCATGTTTCATGCGCTACACGAGTTGTGCATTTACAGCGTTTGGCAGCGCGGTGACACCAGACTGGTGGAGTCGACATCTCCACTAGAGTGGTGGAGTCAACATCTCCACTAGACTGGTGGAGTCAACATCTCCACCGGACTGGTGGAGTCGACATCTCCACTAGACTGGTGGAGTCGACATCTCCACTAGACTGGTGGAGTCAACATCTCCACCGGACTGGTGGAGTCAACATCTCCACCGGACTGGTGGAGTCGACATCTCCACTAGACTGGTGGAGTCAACATCTCCACTAGAGTGGTGGAGTCGACATCTCCACCGGACTGGTGGAGTCAACATCTCCACTAGAGTGGTGGAGTCGACATCTCCACTAGAGTGGTGGAGTCAACATCTCCACTGACTGGTGGAGTCAACATCTCCACTAGAGTGGTGGAGTCAACATCTCCACCGGACTGGTGGAGTCAACATCTCCACCGGACTGGTGGAGTCAACATCTCCACCGGACTGGTGGAGTCAACATCTCCACTAGACTGGTGGAGTCAACATCTCCACCAGACTGGTGGAGTCGACATCTCCACCGGACTGGTGGAGTCAACATCTCCACTAGAGTGGTGGAGTCAACATCTCCACTAGACTGGTGGAGTCAACATCTCCACCGGACTGGTGGAGTCAACATCTCCACTAGACTGGTGGAGTCAACATCTCCACTAGAGTGGTGGAGTCAACATCTCCACTAGACTGGTGGAGTCAACATCTCCACGGACTGGTGGAGTCAACATCTCCACTAGACTGGTGGAGTCAACATCTCCACTAGACTGGTGGAGTCAACATCTCCACTAGACTGGTGGAGTCAACATCTCCACTAGACTGGTGGAGTCAACATCTCCACCGGACTGGTGGAGTCAACATCTCCACCGGACTGGTGGAGTCAACATCTCCACTAGAGTGGTGGAGTCAACATCTCCACTAGACTGGTGGAGTCAACATCTCCACCGGACTGGTGGAGTCAACATCTCCACTAGAGTGGTGGAGTCAACATCTCCACTAGAGTGGTGGAGTCAACATCTCCACTAGACTGGTGGAGTCAACATCTCCACCGGACTGGTGGAGTCAACATCTCCACTAGACTGGTGGAGTCAACATCTCCACCGGACTGGTGGAGTCAACATCTCCACTAGACTGGTGGAGTCAACGTCTCCACCGGACTGGTGGAGTCAACAGGTTCTGGGTGGACACCTCCCAGACGTGTCAACTGAGCTGATTGCTTCTGGCAGCTCCTGCTGAGTCTCTGGAGGACTTCACAGGATGACGTCATCATTGGAACACAGGCAGACTGTGGCTGAGTTTATTAAAGATGAACATTCTTAATATCTTTCTGATGACTGTGGCTGAGTTTATTAAAGATGAACATTCTTAATATCTTTCTGATGACTGTGGCTGAGTTTATTAAAGATGAACATTCTTAATATCTTTCTGAAGATCTGCTCCACCGTCCTCTTCAGCGATGATGAAGTGGAGCGGTCATAATTCTGCTGTCGGCGTTATGAACCAGGTCCACTGAGCCTGACCCGGTGGCTCAACACAGCGCCCATCAATCAGCCGAGCACCGTAAACATTTGGGCAATAAATAACTATAATTAAAAAGTGCTGGTTATTGCATAAATTAGGCTGCGTTGGTATTCATGTGCTGCCCGCAGATTGACTTATTAGGCCCACTGGAGTTCACCAGGGAGTGTGTGTGTGTGAGTGTGTGTGTGTGAGTGTGTGTGAGGTGAGTGTGTGTGTGTGTTGAAACCTTTTGATGTTTATAGTTATTATAGTTGTGATATGTTGAAACCTTTTGATGTTTACAGTAAAATATGAAGTTCTGAGGTTAGAACCGAGCGCCGCTGCTCCCCACGACTTTGTACCTGTTCTCCGGTTTCAGGAGAAACACCCGACTGAATTAAAATCTTTATGTTCTGCAGCGTTTGCTTTTCCTTTCCCTAAAATGCCTCACGAACAGGTTTCCATGGAGGTTCCCCCGCACTTCTCTCCCATGGTGCACCTCACTTAGTGAGCATGAATACTTGATGGGCAAAAGAACAACAGTTGTTACTTAAGTCTTCATCTAATATTTAAAGGGCCAGCGCGTAACGGAGGACTTCCGTGCCGTTGACTTCCTGGGGAAGAAACAACGAAAAGAAAGCTTTACTTTAGTTTTGGGGTAAAAGGAGAAGAAAAAGAATATGAATGCCGTTCCTCAAACTGCCCCTCCCCTCCCTCGTCTTCGCCACGTTAAGGACGGCCTCCTCCCACCTCCTCCTTCTGAAGGACGGCCTCCTCCCTCTGAAGGACGGCCTCCTCCCACCTCCTCCTTCTGTAGGACGGCCTCCTCCCACCTCCTCCTTCTGAAGGACAGCCTCCTCCCTCTGAAGGACGGCCTCCTCCCACCTCCTCCTTCTGTAGGACGGCCTCCTCCCACCTCCTCCTTCTGAAGGACGGCCTCCTCCCACCTCCTCCCTCTGAAGGACCGCCTCCTCCCACCTCTTCCCTCTGAAGGACGGCCTCCTCCCACCTCCTCCTTCTGAAGGACGGCCTCCTCCCTCTGAAGGACGGCCTCCTCCCACCTTCTCCCACCTCTTCCCTCTGAAGGACGGCCTCCTCCCACCTCCTCCTTCTGAAGGACGGCCTCCTCCCTCTGAAGGACGGCCTCCTCCCACCTTCTCCCACCTCTTCCCTCTGAAGGACGGCCTCCTCCCACCTCCTCCCACCTCTTCCCTCTGAAGGACGGCCTCCTCCCACCTCCTCCTTCTGAAGGACGGCCTCCTCCCTCTGAAGGACGGCCTCCTCCCACCTTCTCCTTCTGTAGGACGGCCTCCTCCCACCTCTTCCTTCTGTAGGACGGCCTCCTCCCTCTGAAGGACGGCCTCCTCCCACCTCCTCCCACCTCGTCCCTCTGAAGGACGGCCTCCTCCCACCTCCTTCTTCTGTAGGACGGCCTCCTCCCACCTCCTCCTTCTGAAGGACGGCCTCCTCCCACCTCCTCCTTCTTTAGGACAGCCTCCTCCCACCTCCTCCTGCTGAAGGACGGCCTCCTCCCTCTGAAGGACGGCCTCCTCCCACCTCCTCCTTCTTTAGGACAGCCTCCTCCCACCTCCTCCTGCTGAAGGACGGCCTCCTCCCTCTGAAGGACCGCCTACTCCAACCTCTTCCTTCTGAAGGACGGCCTCCTCCCTCTGAAGGACGGCCTCTCCCACCTCCTCCTTCTGTAGGACGGCCTCCCCCACTTCCTCCTTCTGTAGGACTGCCTCCTCCCTCTGAAGGACCGCCTCCTCCCACCTCCCCCACCTCCTTCCTCTGAAGGCCGCCGCCGCCTCGGCAGCAGCTGCTTCTGTTGATTCTGTCCTTCCCCAGAAGTTTACCCTTGATCAACAAGCGTGTGAGGTTATGCTAATATTAATGCTAATATTAGCCGCCGTGAGGAATCTGCTCCCGGCGCTCACTGACTCACTGGTTGGGATTACTCGCCGTTCCCTCCGCCAGGCGGCATGGACACCGATGGGGGTCAAAGGTTAAATTCTGCCCGTCTGTATTATCCGTGTTAGCTTTCAGCTAATGTGCAACTCCCACTTCTTCAACATGACGGCGGAGCACTAACGGACAGCTGGAGGGCTTTGATGTGCTGGAGAGCACGGAGCCACTTCCTGTCAACAGAGGCTCTCTGTGGCTGTGAGAGCCCAGCAGGACCTGATCCACAAGGAGCAGGGTCTGATCCACAAGAAGCTGGACCTGATCCACAAGGAGCTGGACCTGATTCACATGGAGCAGGGTCTGATCCACAAGAAGCTGGACCTGATCCACAAGGAGCTGGACCTGATTCACATGGAGCAGGGTCTGATCTACAAGAAGCTGGACCTGATCCACAAGGAGCTGGACCTGATTCACATGGAGCAGGGTCTGATCCACAAGAAGCTGGACCTGATCCACAAGAAGCTGGACCTGATTCACATGGAGCAGGGTCTGATCCACAAGAAGCTGGACCTGATTCACATGGAGCAGGGTCTGATCCGACAGCTGGTGGCGAGCTTGTTAAGGCCGTAGTGGTGGCGAGCTTGTTAAGGCCGTAGTGGTGGCTAGCTCGTTATGGCTATAGTGGTGGCGATCTCGTTATGGCTATAGTGGTGGCGAGCTCGTAAAGGCCGTAGTGGTGGCGAGCTCGTTAAGGCCGTAGTGGTGGCGATCTCGTTATGGCCGTAGTGGTGGTGAGCTCGTAAAGGCCGTAGTGGTGGCGAGCTCGTTAAGGCCGTAGTGGTGGCTAGCTCGTTAAGGCCGTAGTGGTGGCGAGCTCGTTAAGGCCGTAGTGGTCGCGAGCTCGTTAAGGCCGTAGTGGTCGCGAGCTCGTTAAGGCCGTAGTGGTGGCGAGCTTGTTAAGGCCGTAGTGGTGGCGAGCTCGTTAAGGCCGTAGTGGTGGCGAGCTCGTAAAGGCCGTAGTGGTGGCGAGCTCGTTAAGGCCGTAGTGGTGGCGAGCTCGTAAAGGCCGTAGTGGTCGCGAGCTCGTTAAGGCCGTAGTGGTCGCAAGCTCGTTAAGGCCGTAGTGGTGGCGAGCTCGTTAAGGCCGTAGTGGTGGCGAGCTCGTTAAGGCCGTAGTGGTGGCGAGCTCGTTAAGGCCGTAGTGGTGGCGAGCTCGTTAAGGCCGTAGTGGTGGCGAGCTCGTAAAGGCCGTAGTGGTGGCGAGCTCGTTAAGGCCGTAGTGGTGGCGAGCTCGTTAAGGCCGTAGTGGTGGCGAGCTCGTAAAGGCCGTAGTGGTGGCGAGCTCGTTAAGGCCGTAGTGGTGGCGAGCTCGTTAAGGCCGTAGTGGTGGCGAGCTCGTTAAGGCCGTAGTGGTGGCGAGCTCGTTAAGGCCGTAGTGGTGGCGAGCTCGTAAAGGCCGTAGTGGTGGCGAGCTCGTAAAGGCCGTAGTGGTCACGAGCTCGTTAAGGCCGTAGTGGTGGCGAGCTCGTTAAGGCCGTAGTGGTGGCGAGCTCGTTAAGGCCTTAGTGGTGGCGAGCTCGTTAAGGCGTGGTTGAGGCAGTGAGGCTCGTCCCCGAGATGGAAGATGAATCTCAGCCTAACGACCTTCACTGACAGCCGTAACTCTATCAGGACCCAATCAGCTGCAGCAATTAGGAGGTCTCGGTGAGCCGGGGAGAGGGTGTGTGGACCCTAACCGGGTCAATTAGAGAGGACACACAGCATCACTCTGTCGGCCGCCTCCCCTTTAATCACATGACACACATGTTTCTTCCTTTCTCTTCCTCTCTTTTCCCTGCAGGTCACTGCGGTTGATCTTCATCTTCACTCTGGACAATAACTCGTCTGTTGTTCGGCCACATCTGCATATGGACGTTGGGTCTTCGTGACCTCACAGGATGTGAAGCATCAACAAGACGTCAGCGTGAGAGGTTCGATTCCCGGCTCCATGCCCGCTTGTCCACTGACCCTCAGACGGGTTCAATGCCCTTTTCTTTCTTTTCATTTTTCATTCAGTTGTACTATTTATGCTGTGCCGTCCGGGAGGATTGACGGTCCCTGAAGGCACCGCGGTGCTGAGCGGCTGCTACATTAACGCAGTAACTCTGCCCCCCCCCCAGACCGCCACGTGCTCCCTGTGGAAATTAAACCACCATCACAACAACTACCATCACAACCATCACAACCATCACTACCATCACTACCATCACTACCATCACTACCATCACAACCATCACTACCATCACAACCATCACAACCATCACTACAATAACTACCATCACAACCATCACAACCATCACAACCATCACAACCATCACTACAATAACTACCATCACAACCATCACAACCATCACTACCATCACAACCATCACTACCATCACAACCATCACAACCATCACTACAATAACTACCATCACAACCATCACTACCATCACAACCATCACAACCATCACTACAATAACTACCATCACAACCATCACTACCATCACAACCATCACTACCATCACAACCATCACAACCATCACTACCATCACAACCATCACAACCATCACTACAATAACTACCATCACAACCATCACAACCATCACAACCATCACAACCATCACTACCATCAGAACCATCACAACCATCACTACCATCACAACCATCACAACCATCACAACCATCACAACCATCACTACCATCACAACCATCACAACCATCACAACCATCACAACCATCACTACCATCAGAACCATCACAACCATCACTACCATCACAACCATCACAACCATCACAACCATCACTACCATCACAACCATCACTACCATCACTACCATCACTACCATCACAACCATCACTACCATCACTACCATCACTACCATCACAACCATCACAACCATCACAACCATCACAACCATCACAACCATCACAACCATCACTACCATCACTACCATCACAACCATCACAACCATCACTACCATCACAACCATCACTACCATCACTACCATCACAACCATCACAACCATCACAACCATCACAACCATCACAACCATCACAACCATCACTACCATCACAACCATCACTACCATCACTACCATCACAACCATCACAACCATCACAACCATCACTACCATCACTACCATCACTACCATCACAACCATCACAACCATCAGAACCATCACTACCATCACAACCATCACAACCATCACTACCATCACAACCATCACAACCATCACAACCATCACTACCATCACAACCATCACTACCATCACTACCATCACAACCATCACAACCATCACAACCATCACAACCATCACTACCATCACAACCATCACTACCATCACTACCATCACTACCATCACTACCATCACAACCATCACAACCATCACAACCATCACAACCATCACAACCATCACAACCATCACAACCATCACTACCATCACTACCATCACAACCATCACAACCATCACAACCATCACTACCATCACTACCATCACTACCATCACAACCATCACAACCATCAGAACCATCACTACCATCACAACCATCACTACCATCACTACCATCACAACCATCACAACCATCACTACCATCAGAACCATCACAACCATCACTACCATCACAACCATCACAACCATCACAACCATCACTACCATCACAACCATCACTACCATCACTACCATCACAACCATCACAAATCATCAGAACCATCACTACCATCACTACCATCACAACCATCACAACCATCACAACCATCACAACCATCACTACCATCACTACCATCACAACCATCACAACCATCACTACCATCACAACCATCACTACCATCACTACCATCACAACCATCACAACCATCACAACCATCACAACCATCACAACCATCACAACCATCACTACCATCACAACCATCACTACCATCACTACCATCACAACCATCACAACCATCACAACCATCACTACCATCACTACCATCACTACCATCACAACCATCACAACCATCAGAACCATCACTACCATCACAACCATCACAACCATCACTACCATCACAACCATCACAACCATCACAACCATCACTACCATCACAACCATCACTACCATCACTACCATCACAACCATCACAACCATCACAACCATCACAACCATCACTACCATCACAACCATCACAACCATCACTACCATCACTACCATCACAACCATCACAACCATCACAACCATCACAACCATCACAACCATCACAACCATCACAACCATCACTACCATCACTACCATCACAACCATCACAACCATCACAACCATCACTACCATCACTACCATCACTACCATCACAACCATCACAACCATCAGAACCATCACTACCATCACAACCATCACTACCATCACTACCATCACAACCATCACTACCATCACAACCATCACTACCATCAGAACCATCACAACCATCACAACCATCACTACCATCAGAACCATCAGAACCATCACTACCATCAGAACCATCACAACCATCACTACCATCACTACTATCACAACCATCACTACCATCACAACCATCACAACCATCACAACCATCACAACCATCACAACCATCACTACCATCAGAACCATCAGAACCATCACTACCATCAGAACCATCACAACCATCACTACCATCACTACTATCACAACCATCACTACCATCACAACCATCACTACCATCAGAACCATCACAACCATCACAACCATCACAACCATCACAACCATCAGAACCATCAGAACCATCACAACCACCACAACCATTACAACCATCACTACCATCACTACCATAACAAACATCACTACCATCACTACCATAACAACGAATTACAACCATTACTACCATCATAACCATCACAACCATCACTACCATGAATACCATTACAACCATCACAACCATTACTATCATCACAACCATTACATCCATTAAAACCATAACTACCATAACAACCACCACAATCATCACTTTAATCACAACCATCACAACCATCACAACCATCACTACCATCACTACCATCAGAACCATCACTACCATCAGAACCATCAGAACCATCAGAACCATCAGAACCATCAGAACCATCACAACCACCACAACCATCACTACTATCACAACCATCAGACCCATCACAACCATCACTACCATCACAACGAGAACCATCACAACAAGAACCATCACAACCATCACAACCATCAGAACCATCACAACCATCACAACCATCACAAACACAACCATCACTACCATAACAAACATCAGAACCATCACTACCATCACAACCATCACAAACACAACCATCACAACCATCACTACCATAACAAACATCACAACCATCACAAACACAACCATCACTACCATAACAAACATCAGAACCATCACTACCATCACAACCATCACAAACATCACTACTGTCACTACCATAACAACGAATTACAACCATCACTACCATCACTACCATAACAACCATTACTACCATGAATACCATAACAACCATCACAACCATCACAACCATCACTACCATCACAACCATCACTACCATAACAACCATCACAACCATCACAACCATCACAAACAACACAACCATCACAACCATCACAAACAACACAACCATCACAACCATAACAAACATCACTACTGTCACTACCATAACAACGAATTACAACCATCACTACCATCACTACCATAACAACCATCACTACCATCACTACCATAACAACCATCACTACCATTACAACCATCACTACCATTACAACCATCACTACCATCACAACCATCACAACCATCACAACCATTACAACCATCACTACCATTACAACCATCACTACCATCACTACCATAACAACCATCACAACCATTACTACCATAACAACCATCACACCATCACTACCATAACAAACATCACTACTGTCACTACCATAACAACGAATTACAACCATTACTACCATCATAACCATCACAACCATCACTACCATGAATACCATAACAACCATCACAACCATTACTATCATCACAACCATTACATCCATTAAAACCATAACTACCATAACAACCACCACAATCATCACTTTAATCACAACCATCACAACCATCACAACCATCACAACCATCACTACCATCACTACCATCACAACCATCACAACCATCACAACCATCACAACCATCACTACCATCACAACCATCACAACCATCACAACCATCACTACCATCACTACCATCACAACCATCACAACCATCACTACCATCACAACCATCACAACCATCACAACCATCACTACCATCACTACCATCACAACCATCACAACCATCACAACCATCACTACCATCACAACCATCACAACCATCACAACCATCACTACCATCACTACCATCACACCATCACAACCATCACAACATCACTACCATCACAACCATCACAACCATCACTACCATCACAACCATCACAACCATCACTACCATCACAACCATCACTACCATCACTACCATCACAACCATCACAACCATCACAACCATCACTACCATCACAACCATCACAACCATCACAACCATCACAACCATCACTACCATCACTACCATCACTACCATCACAACCATCACAACCATCACTACAATAACTACCATCACAACCATCTCTTCTTCTTTTCCTCCACTAATCAAAACGCTGCTCTGCTGCCTTGATGACACGAGACTCAACAGAGTTTAGTGAGTGTGTTTTGAGTGTGTGAGTGTGTGAGTGTGTGTGTGAGTGTGTGAGGCGGTGTGTGTGAGTGAGGCTGTGTGTGTTTGAGTGTGTGTGTGAGTGAGGCTGTGTGTGTGGTGTGTGTGTGAGTGTGTGAGGGTTCGTAGGTTTTGTTTACACTGCAACCCTTCAAGAACAGCTAGCGTGCAGAGTGAGGTAAATAGTAAAGAAGAGGTAATTGCACACAAGGGGACAAGTGTGTGTGTGTGTGTGTGTGTGTGTGTGCATCTGTGTGCAGCAGTTTGTCGAGCGTGTGCACGGGGCTGTATGTTTCACACCGCCACAGAGTTGGCACAGGTGTCATAAAATCTGTCATTAGCAAACAAACAAACAAATAAACAAACAAAAGAGCGTGTTAGTTGATGAAGTGAAGGGAGTAAGGGAGTGAAGGGAGTAAGGGAGTAAGGGAGTAAGGGAGTAAGGGAGTGAAGGGAGTAAGGGAGTGAAGGGAGTAAGGATAAGGGAGTGAAAGGGAGTAGGGAGTGAGGGAGTGAAGGGAGTGAAGGGAGTGAAGGGAGTGAAGGGAGTAAGGGAGTAAGGGAGTGTGCGTGGAGCAGACAGGACTGTCACCAGAGGAAAGAATCACAACACAACATGCAGCTTGTTATTCTCTAAACAACAAGACTAAAGACTAAATATCTGGCTCTGAATAACAAGAAGGACTACAACTCCCAAGATGCATTTCAGGAGCGACAGCTTGACTTCATAAATGGAGCGTTTAGGAGTTTTCTTTATCTCTGATTCACTTCCACCACCTGACAGAAACAACTATGAAATGGTAAACAGAGAGCTTCAAAAT
>NC_046975.1:24841393-24928893 GCF_009769545.1 Cyclopterus lumpus | reverse complement strand
TCTCCACTCCTTACCTGAACGCTCCTTCACTCCTGAACCTCCTCCACTCCTTCACCTGAACTCCTCCACTCCTTCACTGAACCTCCTCCACTCCTTCACCTGACCTCCTCCACTCCTTCACCTGAACCTCCCTCCAATCCTTCACCTGAACCTCCTCCACTCCTTCACCTGAACCTCCTCCACTCCTTTACCTGAAGCTCCTTCACCTGAACCTCCTCCACTCCTTCACCTGAAGCTCCTCCACTCCTTCCACCTGAAAGCCTCCTCCACTCCTTCACCTGAAGCTCCTCCACTCCTCCACCGGAACCTCCTCCACTCCTTCACCTGAAGCTCCTCCACTCCTCCACCTGAACTCCTCCACTCCTCACCTGAAAGCTCCTCCACTCTCCACCTGAACCTCCTCCACTCCTCCACCTGAACTCCTCCACTCCTCACTGAAGCTCCTCCACTCCTTCACCTGAAGCTCCTCCACTCCTTCAACCTGAAGCTCCTCCACTCCTTCACCTGAACTCTCAATCCTTCACCTGAACCTCCTACCTACCTCCTTCACCTGAACCTCCTCCACTCCTTCTACCTGAAGCTCCTTCACCTGAACCTCCTCCACTCCTTCACCTGAAGCTCCTCCACTCCTTCACCTGAAAGCGTCCTCCCCTCCTTCACCTGAACCTCCTCCACTCCTTCACCTGAAGCCTCCTCCACTCCTCACCTGAACCTCCTCCCCTCCTCACCTGAAACCTCCTCCACTCCTTCACCTGAAGCTCCTCCACCTGAACCTGAAGCTCCTCCAACTCCTTCACCTGAAGCTCCTCCACTCCTCACCTGAAGCTCCTCCACTCCTCCACCTGAACCTCCTCCACTCCTTCACCCTGAAGCTCCCTTCACCTGAACCTCCTTCACCGAACTCCTTCACCTGAAACCTCCTCCACTCCTTCACCTGAACCTCTTCACCTGAACCTCCTCCACTCCTTCACCTGAAGCTCACTCCACTCCCTTCACCTGAAGCTCCTCCACTCTCCACCCTGAACATCCTCACTCTCCACCGAACCTCCTCCCCTCCCTCCACCTGAACCTCCTCCACCCCTTACCTGAAGCTCTCACTCCTTCACCTGAAGCTCCTCCACTCCTTCACCTGAAGCTCCCTCCACCCTTGAACCTCTCCACTCCTTCACCATGAAGCTCCTCCAATCCTTCACCTGAACCTCCTCCACTCTTTCACCTGAACCTCCTTCACCTGAACCTCCTTCACCTGAACCTCCCTCCACTGCCTCCCCACCTGAGGCTCCTCCACTCCTCCACCTGAAGCTCCTCCACCTGAACCTCCTCACTCCTTCATCTGAAGCTCCTCCACTCCTTCACCTGAAGCTCCTCCCACTTCCTCCACCTGAAGCTCCTCCACCTGAAGCTCCTCCACTCCTTCACCTGAAGCTCCTCCAATCCTTCACCTGAACCTCCTCCACTCTTTCACCTGAACCTCCTTCACCTGAACCTCCTTCACCTGAACCTCCTCCACTCCTTCACCTGAAGCTCCTCCACTCCTTCACCTGAAGCTCCTCCACCTGAACCTCCTCCACTCCTTCATCTGAAGCTCCTCCACTCCTTCACCTGAAGCTCCTCCACTCCTCCACCTGAACCTCCTCCACTCCTCCACCTGACCTCCTCCACTCCTTCACCTGAAACTCCTCCACTCCTCCACCTGAACTCCTCCACTCCTTCACTTGAAGCTCCTCCACCTGAACCTGAAGCTCCTCCACCTGAACCTCCTCCACTCCTTCACCTGAAGCTCCTCCACCTGAACCTCCTCCCCTCCTCCACCTGAATCCTCCTCCACTCCTCCACCTGAAGCTCCTCCACTCCTTCACCTGAAGCTCCTCCCACTCCTCCACCTGAAGCTCCTCCACTCCTTCACCCTGACCCTCCCTCTACCTGAACCTCCTCCACTCCTTCACCTGAAGCTCCTTCATCTGAACCTCCTTCAACTGAAGCTCCTTCACCTGAAGCTCTCTGGCCTCCAGGTGATCACTTCTCTAGAATATTCCATCTCATCTGAAATCTCATTCATCTTCATTTCAGGTGAAGAAGCGTTTTCCTCATTTCTGATAAATAACATCAATACAACATCTATTAATGTACGGAGCCATGCAGGTCACTGCCTTTCAGAATAAAAGCCTTTTCCACACCACGGTCCTGTTCATATTTCAGTATAAAGCCTTTCCCACAACACGGT
Organism: Cyclopterus lumpus; assembly: GCF_009769545.1. Classification (NCBI taxonomy): domain Eukaryota; kingdom Metazoa; phylum Chordata; class Actinopteri; order Perciformes; family Cyclopteridae; genus Cyclopterus; species Cyclopterus lumpus. The sequence continues at coordinate 24,926,669 of NC_046975.1, read as the reverse complement.
CCTGTTCATATTTCAGTATAAAAACCTTTCCCACAACACGGTCCTGTTCATATTTCACAATAAAATGCCTTTCCCACAACACGGTCCTGTTCATATTTCAGAATAAAAGCCTTTTCCACAACACGGTCCTATTCATATTTCAAAATAAATGCCTTTCCCAGAACAATGTCCTCTACATATTTCAGAATAAAAGCCTTTCACACAACACGGTCCTGTACATATTTCAGAATAAAAGCCTTTCACACAACACGGTCCTGTACATATTTCAGAATAAAAGCCTTTCACACCACGGTCCTGTACATATTTCAGGATAAAAGCCTTTCCCACAACACGGTCCTGTTCATATTTCAGAATAAAAGCCTTTTCCATAACACAGTCCTGTTCATATTTCCAGTATAAAAGCCTTTCCCACAACACGGTCCTGTTCATATTTCAGTATAAAAGCCTTTCCCACAACACGGTCCTGTTCATATTTCAGAATAAAAGCATTTTCCACAACACGGTCCTGTTCATATTTCAAAATAAACGCCTTTCCCAGAACACTGTCCTCTACATATTTCAGAATAAAAGCCTTTCACACAACACGGTCCTGTACATATTTCAGAATAAAAGCCTTTCACACAACATGGTCCTGTACATATTTCAGAATAAACGCCTTTCACACACCACGGTCCTGTACATATTTCAGAATAAAAGCCTTTCCCACAACACGGTCCTGTTCATATTTTAGAATAAAGCCTTTCACACAACACAGTCCTGTACATATTTCAGAATAAAGCCTTTCACACAACACGGTCCTGTACATATTTCAGAATAAAAGCCTTTCACACAACACGGTCCTGTACATAATTTCAGAATAAAAGCCTTTCACACAACACGGTCCTGTACATATTTCAGAATAAACGCCTTTCACACCACGGTCCTGTACATATTTCAGGATAAAAGCCTTTCCCACAACACGGTCCTGTTCATATTTCAGAATAAAACCCTTTTCCATAACACGGTCCTGTTCATATTTCAGTATAAAAGCCTTTCCCACAACACGGTCCTGTTCATATTTCAGTATAAAAGCCTTTCCCACAACACGGTCCTGTTCATATTTCAAAATAAAACGCCTTTCCCAGAACACTGTCCTCTACATATTTCAGAATAAAAGCCTTTCACACAACACGGTCCTTTACATATTTCAGAATAAACGCCTTTCACACCACGGTCCTGTACATATTTCAGAATAAAAGCCTTTCCACAACACTGTCCTGTTCATATTTCAGAATAAAAGCCTTTCACACAACACGGTCCTGTACATATTTCAGAATAAAAGCCTTTCACACAACACGGTCCCTGTACATATTTCAGAATAAAAGCCTTCACACAACACGGTCCTGTACATATTTCAGAATAAAAAGCCTTTCACACAAGCTCCTCCACTCCTTCACCTGAAGCTCCTCCACTCCTCCACCTGAACCTCCTCCACTCCTCCACCTGAAGCTCCTCCACTCCTCCACCTGAACCTCCTCCCCTCCTCCACCTGAACTCCTCCATCCTTCACCTGAGCTCCTCCACTCCTTCACCTGAAGCTCCTCCACTCCTTCACCTGAAGCTCCTCCACTCCTTCACCTGAAGCTCCTCCACTCCTCCACCTGAACCTCCTCCACTCCTTCACCTGAAGCTCCTCCACCTGAACCTGAAGCTCCTCCACCTGAACCTCCTCCACTCCTTCACCTGAACCTCCTCCACCTGAACCTGAAGCTCCTCCACCTGAACCTCCTCCACTCCTTCACCTGAAGCTCCTCCACCTGAACCTGAAGCTCCTCCACCTGAACCTCCTCCACTCCTTCACCTGAAGCTCCTCCACCTGAACCTCCTCCACTCCTTCACCTGAAGCTCCTCCAATCCTTCACCTGAACCTCCTCCACTCTTTCACCTGAACCTCCTTCACCTGAACCTCCTTCACCTGAACCTCCTCCACTCCTCCACCTGAAGCTCCTCCACTCCTCCACCTGAAGCTCCTCCACTCCTTCACCTGAAGCTCTCTGGCCTCCAGGTGATCACTTCTCTAGAATATTCCATCTCATCTGAAATCTCATTCATCTTCATTTCTGATAAATAACATCAATACACATCTATTAATGTACGGAGCCATGCAGGTCACTGCCTTTCAGAATAAAAGCCTTTTCCACAACACGGTCCTGTTCATATTTCAGTATAAAAGCCTTTCCCACAACACGGTCCTGTTCATATTTCAGAATAAAAGCATTTTCCACAACACGGTCCTGTTCATATTTCAAAATAAACGCCTTTCCCAGAACACTGTCCTCTACATATTTCAGAATAAAAGCCTTTCACACAACACGGTCCTGTACATATTTCAGAATAAAAGCCTTTCACACAACATGGTCCTGTACATATTTCAGAATAAACGCCTTTCACACCACGGTCCTGTACATATTTCAGAATAAAAGCCTTTTCCACAACACGGTCCTGTTCATATTTTAGAATAAAAGCCTTTCACACAACACAGTCCTGTACATATTTCAGAATAAAAGCCTTTCACACAACACGGTCCTGTACATATTTCAGAATAAAAGCCTTTCACACAACACGGTCCTGTACATATTTCAGGATAAAAGCCTTTCCCACAACACGGTCCTGTTCATATTTCAGAATAAAACCCTTTTCCATAACACGGTCCTGTTCATATTTCAGTATAAAAGCCTTTCCCACAACACGGTCCTGTTCATATTTCAGTATAAAAGCCTTTCCCACAACACGGTCCTGTTCATATTTCAGAATAAAAGCCTTTCACACAACACGGTCCTGTACATATTTCAGAATAAACCCTTTCACACAACACGGTCCTGTTCATATTTCAGAATAAAGCCTTTCCACAACACGGACTCTCAAGACAAGACTCTCTGAAAGGACCCCAGCACCGGGCGGCCCCAGACCTCCTTCTCCTGGTCCTGATTCCTCTGAGAGGCAGAAACAACTCATTAAACCCGGATCCAGGATCTGCAGACGCTAGTTTATGCTCACCGGTCCGACTGCCGGAGCTCCATCCATCATCTGTTAACTGTTTCCTCCAGCGTGGAAAATGAAACATTAAACAAAAACAAGATTTATGATCTTTGCAAATGAATAAACAAGTCGACATGTTCTCTGAGCGAATTTATAATTTCAGAGAAATCAGCTGTAAATTCAGAAGTAATCCCTCCCTCATCCGCTCCCTCGCTGCCTCTGTCACTCCCAGCATGCTTTGCTGAAATATTCTGCGATATGACGATAATAATAACCTGCGCTTGTAATTCATGATTCCTCATTCTGAATAAGAACGCCATAATGCGGCCTGAGCGCGGCCTTCTTCGGGAAGTTGAATCCTTCGTGGTGGTAAAAATTGCTCCTTTATGTTCCATAAATATTGAGTCGTGGCTCGTGCATATCTGGATGTGGACTCGGCGGGGTCGTCGTCATCAGGTCCATATTTCCTTCTCTCTCTCTTTAACTCATCATGCCCCCTTTCTTCAGGAATCACCTCGTCATGTTCACGGCTTCTCTCCCACAATCCTTCACTTCGTAAACACCTCGGCAGGTAATGCCGACGCGTGGTTGACCTTTGACCTTTAGTTGGTCCACGAGGGCTCATCTGGAGGTGAAGGTAAGGCAGAAGAAACATCTCACTGAGGAAGGGAGTGGAGCATCTTCAAACATGAAGACACCTGATGGTACATTCCATATTCCATCTCCTGTCCTCTGACACCTGATGGTATATTCCATATTCCATCTCCTGTCCTCTGACACCTGATGGTATGTTCCATATTCCATCTCCTGTCCTCTGACACCTGATGGTACATTCCATATTCCATCTCCTGTCCTCTGACACCTGATGGTATATTCCATATTCCATCTCCTGTCCTCTGACCACCTGATGGTATGTTCCATATTCCATCTCCTGTCCTCTGACACCTGATGGTATGTTCCATATTCCATCTCCTGTCCTCTGACACCTGATGGTATGTTCCATATTCCATCTCCTGTCCTCTGACACCTGATGGTATATTCCATATTCCATCTCCTGTCCTCTGACACCTGATGGTATATTCCATATTCCATCTCCTGTCCTCTGACACCTGATGGTATGTTCCATATTCCATCTCCTGTCCTCTGACACCTGATGGTATGTTCCATATTCCATCTCCTGTCGCTCTGACACCTGATGGTATATTCCATATTCCATCTCCTGTCCTCTGACACCTGATGGTATGTTCCATATTCCATCTCCTGTCCTCTGACACCTGATGGTATGTTCCATATTCCATCTCCTGTCCTCTGACACCTGATGGTATGTTCCATATTCCATCTCCTGTCCTCTGACACCTGATGGTATATTCCATATTCCATCTCCTGTCCTCTGACACCTGATGGTATGTTCCATATTCCATCTCCTGTCCTCTGACACCTGATGGTATGTTCCATATTCCATCTCCTGTCCTCTGACACCTGATGGTATGTTCCATATTCCATCTCCTGTCCTCTGACACCTGATGGTATATTCCATATTCCATCTCCTGTCCTCTGACACCTGATGGTACATTCCATATTCCATCTCCTGTCCTCTGACACCTGATGGTATGTTCCATATTCCATCTCCTGTTCCTCTGACACCTGATGGTATGTTCCATATTCCATCTCCTGTCCTCTGACACCTGATGGTATGTTCCATATTCCATCTCCTGTCCTCTGACACCTGATGGTATGTTCCATATTCCATCTCCTGTCCTCTGACACCTGATGGTATGTTCCATATTCCATCTCCTGTCCTCTGACACCTCCACATTAACCGGCGTGGATCCACCTGAGAGGGGCGGCAACGTTGACGAGTAAACAACAACAAGCGCTCCTCAGGAATCACTCAGCGTTGGACCGTTCACGTCAGAGTGAAATTATCGTTATCAGAACTTATTATTGTAGAAGCTCTTAAGCATCGCTGCACCTTCACCGTGAATACGCTGCCATTAGGAACTCGTCTCAGGAGCAACGATGAGATGTTTCAGCCTGCAGGCCGGACGCGGAGCAGCTGATGAGCAACGTCCTGTTGCAGCTTCCTGCTGCTCGCAGCTCGCTGCAGGAGCTCGTCTCATTAGCACATCGGCACACAGGAAGCCCCGGGCCTCCGAGTAGTGAAGGACCCCACAGACTTGTGGGTAATTGGGCAGCTAGAGTGGCGGTTGGCCAATCGGCTGCCGCCGTCCGCTTTCAGCCGAGCGAAGCGGACGGCGGCCTCCAGAGACCCCGAAGTGAGCGAGAGCGCTCCAGGAAACTTTGTGAAGCACACCTGTTTCTGTTTACTGCCGCTTGGCCCTTCACACCCACAACAACAGGAAGTACCCACACCTGTCCTGTTTACTGCCGCTTGGCCCTTCACACCCACAACACAGGAAGTACCCACACCTGTCCTGTTTACTGCCGCTTGGCCCTTCCACCCACAACAACAGGAAGTCCTGCAGACGGACCGCTCTGCTGCTGGTCGCCAGCCAGCAGTGATGAAGAGCATTCTTCACATGTGACCTCATCCTAGTGATGAAGAGCCTTCTTCACATGTGACCTCATCCAGTTATGATCAGGGGTCAGGTGTTGTTGTTATACAATATATTGTATTATGAAGGCAGAGTTATTACAGAGTTATTACATTATTAATCACACATATGAGCTCAGAGTTTTTTCCATGAACTCATTTTGAAGCCACTTCACACAGATTGACTCTGTGCTCTTATTAAATATGAAGAGAGACTTCAGAGCCATAAAAATGCAAAACTATAACAAAATAGTAACAAAAAATCCATTAAATCTGTCGTTGCATCACGTCCTGCTGCGGCATCATCACTTCCTGCTGCAGTGTCATCACTTCCTGCTGCGGCAATCATCACTTCCTGCTGCGGTGTCATCACTTCCTGCTGCGGCGTCATCACTTCCGGCTGCGGTGTCGTAACTTCCTGCTGAGGCATCATCACTTCCTGCTGATGCATCATCACTTCCTGCTGCGGCGTCGTCACTTCCTGCTGCGGCGTGATCACTTCCTGCTGCGGCGTGATCACTTCCTGCTGCGGCGTCATCACTTCCTGCTGCGTGTCGTCACTTCCTGCTGCGGCATCATCATTTCCTGCTGCGGCATCATCTTTTCCTGCTGCGGCATCATTACTTCCTGCTGCGGCGTGATCACTTCCTGCTGCAGTGTCGTCACTTCCTGCTGCGGCATCATCATTTCCTGCTGCGTTATCATCACTTCCTGCTGCGGCATCATCATTTCCTGCTGCGTTATCATCACTTCGTGCTGCGGCGTCATCACTTCCTGCTGCGTGTCGTCACTTCCTGCTGTGGCATCATCATTTCCTGCTGCGGCGTCATCACTTCCTGCTGCGGCGTGATCACCTCCTGCTGCAGTGTCGTCACTTCCTGCTGCGGCGTCATCACTTCCTGCTTCGGCGTCGTCACTTCCTGCTGCGGCGTCGTCACTTCCTGCTGCGGCGTGATCACTTCCTGCTGCGGCATCATCACTTCCTGCTGCGGCGTTATCATTAACTTTCATTTTTACGCTTGAGTTTGAACCTTAAGAAAGTGAAGCTCAGTCAACACATCGGCTTTGTGCTGCAGCGCCGCAGGAGAGGAGAGAAGGAGAGAAGGAGAGAAGGAGCCACGGAGAGAAGGAGAGAAAGAGAGAAGGAGCCAAGGAGAGAAGGAGAGAAGGAGCCAAGGAGAGAAGGAGAGAAGGAGCCAAGGAGAGAAGGAGAGAAGGAGCCAAGGAGGAGGCCACCCAGGAGAGGAACTAATGGAGAATGGATGTTCTCTCTGTGAGGTCCTCTGAGCTGGAGTCAATTCTCCTAACCTGCAGTCTGAGAGCCGGACGTGTGTGTGTGTGTGTGTGTGTGTACGTGTGTGTGTGTGTGTGTGTGTGTGTGCGTGTGTGTGTGTGTACGTGTGTGTGTGTGTGTGTGTGCGTGTGTGTGTGTGTACGTGTGTGTGTGTGTGTGTGAGATTCATAATAAATTGAGAGACGTAATTGCTCTCAGCTCGTTAATGTTTCACGACTTTAATCGCTGCGTTCAAACTCTTTGACAGAGACACTGATGTCACCGTGGTGACGGTGATGATGATGATGATGATGATGATGAGGGTGAAGAGGTCAGGCTCTTCGTCTGAGTGGATGACGTCTCACTCAAAGGTCACTCAAAGGTCACACAGCAGTGAGTCCTCCAGATTTATGGAGACCAGCATCATGTGACAGATGAGACACTTATGAATTCATATTACGGTCAAGAGGAGCATTAATGTGAGTTTATATATAAATACATATTACATTATTGTGAGTTTATATATAAATACATATTACATTAATGTGAGTTTATATATAAATACATATTATATTAATGTGAGTTTATATATTAATACATATTACATTAATGTGAGTTTATATATAAATACATATTATATTAATGTGAGTTTATATATTAATACATATTACATTAATGTGAGTTTATATATAAATACATATTACATTAATGTGAGTTTATATATAAATACATATTATATTAATGTGAGTTTATATATTAATACATATTACATTAATGTGAGTTTATATATTAATACATATTACATTAATGTGAGTTTATATATTAATACATATTACATTAATGTGAGTTTATATATAAATACATATTATATTAATGTGAGTTTATATATTAATACATATTACATTAATGTGAGTTTATATATAAATACATATTATATTAATGTGAGTTTATAAATTAATACATATTACATTAATGTGAGTTTATATATAAATACATATTATATTAATGTGAGTTTATATATTAATACATATTATATTAATGTGAGTTTATATATTAATACATATTATATTAATGTGAGTTTATATATTAATACATATTACATTAATGTGAGTTTATATATTAATACATATTATATTAATGTGAGTTTATATATAAATACATATTATATTAATGTGAGTTTATATATTAATACATATTATATTAATGTGAGTTTATATATTAATACATATTATATTAATGTGAGTTTATATATTAATACATATTACATTAATGTGAGTTTATATATAATACATATTACATTAATGTGAGTTTATATATAAATACATATTACATTAATGTGAGTTTATATATAAATACATATTACATTAATGTGAGTTTATATATAAATACATATTACATTAATGTGAGTTTATATATAAATACATATTATATTAATGTGAGTTTATATATAAATACATATTACATTAATGTGAGTTTATATATTAATACATATTACATTAATGTGAGTTTATATATAAATACATATTATATAATGTGAGTTTATATATAAATACATATTACATTAATGTGAGTTTATATATTAATACCTATTACATTAATGTGAGTTTATATAGAAATACATATTATCATTAATGTGAGTTATATATAAATACATATTAATTAATGTGAGTTTATCTATAATACATATTACATTATGTGAGTTTATATATAAATACATATTATATTAATGTGAGTTTATATATAAATACATATTACTATTAATGTGAGTTTATATATAAATAACATATTACATTAATGTGAGTTTATATATATAAATACATATTACATTAATGTGAGTTTATATATTAATACATATTACATTAATGTGAGTTTATAGTCACAGTTTTAGTTCCAAAGGTCAGAGGTCAGAGGTCAACACAGGACCTTCACCCAGGTCACCTGCTGTCCGTGTCCCTCGGTCTGTAATTTAAATTGAATAAAATAACAAACTTGCTCCAAAAGAAATGATGTTCCCCTCATAATTTATAAGACTGTTATTGTGTTTCAATATGTTATTGATCAGGCATGTCTCCTAAGAACCACGGGAAGGTTTCTCCTGAGGGCGGAGCCAGAGGAAAGGTCAAGAGGTCAAGTGTTTCATGTGGTCAGTAACGTTGCCGTTGTTATGTTTCTGTTTGTACGCGTGGAGCTGAAGCTGATAGGTCAATAACAACAATAACAATAACATAGGTATGAAACACGTTTGATGGTGTTTAATAAACATGGCTCCACGTTCCTCTTTATTAACGAGTATTCCTTTAAAAGGTCCTCGCCGCCTCCCACTTGACCCTTTTGATGAGCATATAAATAACATGATGGGATGGAGGGGCGTCTCCTTTGTGTTCCTGAAGTGAACGAGGAGGCCGCCGGCGTGGAGGAGCTGAAGGCTGCGAGCTCATTTTAATATCGCCTCTGGCCATGTGTTTTTATTACCCTCATAATTCATCCAACAATCTTACCAACAAGCGGGTAATGACAGGATTAACCTCCGGGGACGACACATTTAATTGGAGAGGCTTCAAAGCGAGGCCGGCCAATCAGAGAGGTCGTAGAGAGGCGTGACCGGCGAGCAAAGCGGCGCCGCCGTGAACAGAGAGGGGCGGAGCTAACGAGCGTTTAATGACGTCTACGAGCAGGTCCAGAAGTGCTGAGCGCTCCAACATCATCAACGCCTTCAAGTTCTGAGGAGGTCACTGCAGATGGACTTTGATCTTCACGCCGCTTCCTCTCTTCATGGTTCAGGAAGAGCTCTGAGAGGAAGTGGAGATGAATTCAGATCCACGTGTTTCCTTCCTCTCTTCATGGTTCAGGAAGAGTTCTGAGAGGAAGTGGAGATGAATTCAGATCCACGTGTTTCCTTCCTCTCTTCATGGTTCAGGAAGAGTTCTGAGAGGAAGTGGAGATGAATTCAGATCCACGTGTTTCCTTCCTCTCTTCATGGTTCAGGAAGAGCTCTGAGAGGAAGTGGAGATGAATTCAGATCCACGTGTTTCCTTCCTCTCTTCATGGTTCAGGAAGAGCTCTGAGAGGAAGTGGAGATGAATCAGATCCACGTGTTTCCTTCCTCTCTTCATGGTTCAGGAAGAGCTCTGAGAGGAAGTGGAGATGAATTCAGATCCACGTGTTTCCTTCCTCTCTTCATGGTTCGTACTAGAACATGTTTACATGCTTTCATGTTCAAAAGACACATCAGTGTTTTTCCACCAGAACACAACCAGAACACAACCAGAACACAACCACCAGAACACAACCAGAACACAACCACCAGAACACAACCACCAGAACACAACCAGAACACAACCAGAACACAACCAGAACACAACCACCAGAACACAACCACCAGAACACAACCAGAACACAACCAGAACCCAACCAGAACACAACCAGAACACAACCAGAACACAACCAGAACCACTTGATGGTTCTGGTCTCGGGCTGCAGATGCAAACTTTAAATGATGATGAACCAGAACACTGAGAGCCTTCCTCTCCATTCCCTTTCTCTGGGCTCTTTGATGCGGTTCCCTTTCAAAGTAAAAGCATGAATTCAACATGGCTGCTGTTTGTCTGGAGGCTTTCACATGCAGAACATTTCCTGCGTTGCTTAAAACAATCAACAGTTCAAAGTTGTTTCCATGTGTCTGCTCGCCGGCGCCTTTCAGAGACGAGGACATCAAACGGCTCGGCGCTGCTACGTCTGACAGCTTCACGTGCACTTGAAGGCAACTGCTCAACAGCCATTTTTTATCAGCACGAGCTGCGTTTGGGCTGGAAGTGGTTGTGTTGTCTTTGTTCCTTAGAGAGTGAGGAGTGATACACTGTGAGGAGTGATTCACTGTGAGGAGTGATTCACTGAGAGGAGTGATTCACTGAGAGGAGTGATTCACTGTGAGGACTGATATAATGTGGGGAGTGATACACTGTGAGGAGTGATTCACTGAGAGGAGTGATACACTGTGTGGAGTGATTCACTGAGAGGAGTGATATAATGTGAGGAGTGATTCACTGTGAGGAGTGATACACTGAGAGGAGTGATTCACTGTAAGAAGTGATACACTGAGAGGAGTTATTCACTGTCAGGAGTGATACACTGTGAGGAGTGATTCACTGTGAGGAATGATATAATGTGGGGAGTGATACACTGTGGTTATTCACTGTGAGGAGTGATTCACAGTGAGGAGTGATTTAATGTGAGGAGTGATACATTGTGAGGAGTGATATAATGTGAGGAGTGATACACAGTGAGGAGTGATATAATGTGAGGAGTGATTCACTTTGAGGAGTGATTCACTGTGAGGAGTGATTTAATGTGAGGAGTGATCCATTGTGAGGAGTGATATAATGTGAGGAGTGATTCACTGTGAGGAGTGATTTAATGTGAGGAGTGATACATTGTGAGGAGTGATAATGTGAGGAGTGATACACAGTGAGGAGTGATTTAATGTGAGGAGTGATTCACTGTGAGGAGTTGATACATTGTGAGGAGTGATATAATGTGAGGAGTGATTCACTGTGAGGAGTGATTCACTGAGAGGAGTGATTCACTGAGAGGAGTGATTCACTGAGAGGAGTGATTCACTGAGAGGAGTGATTCACTGTGAGGAGTGATACACTGAGAGGAGTGATTCACTGTGAGGAGTGATTCACTGTGAGGAGTGATTCACTGTGAGGAGTGATACACTGAGAGGAGTGATACATTGAGAGGAGTGATTCACTGTGAGGAGTGATACACTGTGAGGAGTGATTCACGGTGAGGAGTGATACACTGAGATGAGTGATTCACTGTAGGATCAGCTGAGGAGTGATGCACTGTGAGGAGTGATTTAATGTGAGAAGTGATACACTGTGAGGAGTGATATAATGTGAGGAGTGATTACACTATTGAGGAGTGATTCACTGTGAGGAGTGATATAACTGTGAGGAGTGATACACTATGAGGAGTGATTCACTGTGAGGAGTGATACACTGAGATGAGTGATTCACTATGAGGAGTGATTCACTATGAGGAGTGATTCACTGTGAGGAGTGATACACTGTGAGGAGTGATTCACTGTGCAGGAGTGATTTCACTGTGAGGAGTGATACACTGTGAGGAGTGATACACTGTGAGGAGTGATTTAATGTGAGAAGTGATACACTGTGAGGAGTGATATAATGTGAGGAGTGATATAATGTGAGGAGTGATACACTATGAGGAGTGATTCACTGTGAGGAGTGATACACTGAGATGAGTGATTCACTATGAGGAGTGATTCACTGTGAGGAGTGATTCACTGTGAGGAGTGATACACTGTGAGGAGTGATTCACTGTGAGGAGTGATTCACTGTGAGGAGTATACACTGTGAGGAGTGATTTAATGTGAGGAGTGATTCACTGTGAGGAGTGATATAATGTGAGGAGTGATACACAGTGAGGAGTGATATAATGTGAGGAGTGATTCACTGTGAGGAGTGATTCACAGTGAGGAGTGATTCACTGTGATGAGTGATTTAATGTGAGGAGTGATTCACAATGAGGAGTGATACACTGTGAGAGTGATACACTGAGAGGAGTGATTCACTGAGAGGAGTGATTCACTGTGAGGAGTGATACATTGTGAGGAGTGATTTAATGTGAGGAGTGATTCACGGTGAGGAGTGATACACTGAGGATGAGTGATTCACTGTGAGGAGTGATACACTGAGAGGAGTGATTCACTGTGAGGAGTGATTTAATGTGAGGAGTGATACACTGTGAGGAGTGATTCACTGTGAGGAGTGATACACTGTGAGGAGTGATATACTGTGAGGAGTGCTTTAATGTGAGAAGTGATACACTGTGAGGAGTGATATAATGTGAGGAGTGATACACTATGAGGAGTGATTCACTGTGAGGAGTGATACACTGAGATGAGTGATTCACTATGAGGAGTGATTCACTATGAGGAGTGATTCACTGTGAGGAGTGATACACTGTGAGGAGTGATTCACTGTGAGGAGTGATTCACTGTGAGGAGTTATACACTGTGAGGAGTGATTTAATGTGAGGAGTGATTCACTGTGAGGAGTGATATAATGTGAGGAGTGATTCACTGTGAGGAGTGATTCACAGTGAGGAGTGATTCACTGTGATGAGTGATTCACAATGAGGAGTGATTCACTGTGATGAGTGATTTAATGTGAGGAGTGATTCACAATGAGGAGTGATACACTGTGAGGAGTGATACACTGAGATGAGTGATTCACTGAGAGGAGTGATTCACTGTGAGGAGTGATACATTGTGAGGAGTGATTTAATGTGAGGAGTGATACACTTTGAGGAGTGATTCAGTGTGAGGAGTGATTTAATGTGAGGAGTGATACACTGTGAGGAGTGATTCACGGTGAGGAGTGATACACTGAGATGAGTGATTCACTGTGAGGAGTGATACACTGAGAGAGTGATCACTGTGAGGAGTGATTTAATGTGAGGAGTGATACACTGTGAGGACGTGATTTCACTGTGAGGAGTGATACACTGTGAGGAGTGATTAATGTGAGGAGTGATACACTGTGAGGAGTGATATAATGTGAGGAGTGATAACTGAGATGAGTGATTCACTATGAGGAGTGATTCACGGTGAGGAGTGATACACCTGAGAGGAGTGATTCACTGTGAGGAGTGATACTCATGTGAGGAGTGATACACTGTGAGGAGTGATTCACAGTGAGGAGTGATTCACTGAGAGGAGTGATTCACTTGTGAGGAGTGATATCATGTGAGGAGTGATACACTGTGAGGAGTGATATTAATGTGAGGAGTGATACACTGAGATGAGTGATTCACTATGAGGAGTGATTCACGGTGAGGAGTGATACACTGTGAGGAGTGATTCACAGTGAGGAGTGATATCATGTGAGGAGTGATACACTATGAGGAGTGATTCACGGTGAGGAGTGATACACTGAGAGGAGTGATTCACTGTGAGGAGTGATATCATGTGAGGGAGTGATACACTGTGAGGAGTGATTCACAGTGAGGAGTGATTCACTGAGAGGAGTGATTCACTGTGAGGAGTGATATAATGTGAGGAGTGATACACTATGATGGAGTGATCACTGGAGGACGTGATAAACTGAGATGAGTGACTTCAACTATGAGGAGTGATTCACTATGAGGAGTGATTCACTGTGAGGAGTGATACACTGTGAGGAGTGATTCACTGTGAGGAGTGATTCACTGTGAGGAGTGATACACTGTGAGGAGTGATACACTGTGAGGACGTGATTTAATGTGAGAAGTGATACACTGTGAGGAGTGATATAATGTGAGGAGTGATACACTATGAGGAGTGATTCACTGTGAGGAGTGATACACTGAGATGAGTGATTCACTATGAGGATTTATTCACTATGAGGAGTGATTCACTGTGAGGAGTGATACACTGTGAGGAGTGATTCACTGTGAGGAGTGATTCACTGTGAGGAGTTATACACTGTGAGGAGTGATTTAATGTGAGGAGTGATTCACTGTGAGGAGTGATATAATGTGAGGAGTGATACACAGTGAGGAGTGATACTAATGTGAGGAGTGATTCACTGTGAGGAGTGATCACAGTGAGGAGTGATATTCACTGTGATGAGTGATTTAATGTGAGGAGTGATTCACAATGAGGGATGTGATACACTGTGAGGAGTGATACACTGAGAGGAGTGACTCACTGAGAGGAGTGATTCACTGTCGAGGAGTGATACATTGTGAGGAGTGATTTAATGTGAGGAGTGATTCACGGTGAGGAGTGATACACTGAGATGAGTGATTCACTGTGAGGAGTGATACACTGAGAGGAGTGATTCACTGTGAGGAGTGATTTAATGTGAGGAGTGATACACTGTGAGGAGTGATTCACTGTGAGGAGTGATACACTGTGAGGAGTGATATACTGTGAGGAGTGCTTTAATGTGAGAAGTGATACACTGTGAGGAGTGATATAATGTGAGGAGTGATACACTATGAGGAGTGATTCACTGTGAGGAGTGATACACTGAGATGAGTGGATTCACTATGAGGAGTGGATTCACTATGAGGAGTGATTCACTGTGTGAGGAGTGATACACTGTGAGGAGTGATTCACTGTGAGGAGTGATTCACTGTGAGGAGTTATACACTGTGATGAGTGATTTAATGTGAGGAGTGATTCACTGTGAGGAGTGGATATAATGTGAGGAGTGATTCACTGTGAGGAGTGATTCACAGTGAGGAGTGATTCACTGTGATGAGTGATTCACAATGAGGAGTGATTCACTGTGAGGAGTTATACATCTGTGAGGAGTGATTTTAATGTGAGGAGTGATTCACAATGAGGAGTGATACACTGTGAGGAGTGATACTACTGAGATGAGTGATTCACTGAGAGGAGTGATTCACTGTGAGGAGTGATACATTGTGAGGAGGTGATTTAATGTGAGGAGTGATACACTTTGAGGAGTGATTCAGTGTGAGGAGTGATTTAATGTGAGGAGTGATACACTGTGAGGAGTGATTCACGGTGAGGAGTGATACACTGAGATGAGTGATTCACTGTGAGGAGTGATACACTGAGAGGAGTGATTCACTGTGAGGAGTGATTTAATGTGAGGAGTGATACACTGTGAGGAGTGATGCACTGTGAGGAGTGATTTAATGTGAGAGTGATTAATGTGAGGAGTGATACACTGTGAGGAGTGCTATAATGTGAGGAGTGATACACTGAGATGAGTGATTCACTATGAGGAGTGATTCACGGTGAGGAGTGATACACTGAGAGGAGTGATTCACTGTGAGGAGTGATATCATGTGAGGAGTGATACACTGTGAGGAGTGATTCACAGTGAGGAGTGATTCACTGAGAGGAGTGATTCACTGTGAGGAGTGATACACTGAGAGGAGTGATACACTGTGAGGAGTGATTCACTGTGAGGAGTGATTCACTGTGAGGAGTGATTCACTATGAGGAGTGCATTCACTGTGAGGAGTGATACACTGTGAGGAGTGATTCACTGTGAGGAGTGATTCACTGTGAGGAGTTATACACTGTGAGGAGTGATTTAATGTGAGGAGTGATTCACTGTGAGGAGTGATATAATGTGAGGAGTGATTCACTGTGAGGAGTGATATCATGTGAGGAGTGATACACTGAGAGGAGTGATTCAATGTGAGGAGTGATTCACAGTGAGGAGTGATTCAATGTGATTAGTGATTTAATGTGAGGAGTGATTCACAATGAGGAGTGATACACTGTGAGGAGTGATACACTGAGAGGAGTGATTCACTGTGAGGAGTGATTACATTGTGAGGAGTGATATAATGTGAGGAGTGATACATTGTGAGGAGTGATTTTAATGTGAGGAGTGATTACATTGTGAGGAGTGATATAATGTGAGGAGTGATTCACTGTGAGGAGTGATACACTGTGAGGAGTGATTTAATGTAATGTGAGGAGTGATTTAATGTGAGGAGTGATACATTGTGAGGAGTGATATAATGTGAGGAGTGATTCACTGTGAGTGAGTGATACACTGTGAGGAGTGATTTAATGTAATGTGAGGAGTGATACACCAGCTGCTGATCATTTCTATGAAGAGAGTGAAACAATTATTGCTTTCAGCTGAAGGACGACCGTTAAACACACGTATGACGATGACGAGACGATGAATTAATGTAATAAAATAAATACTAACCTGCAGACGTGTTCTTCTCGTTGCCCTTCCCTCTCCCTCACTCGGTGTGTCTTGAGAAGTTCGGTTTATTAAAGAACGTTCCGTTCAGGAACATATTTCTGTCGACTGGTTTTAATTATGTAAAGATAAGTTTTATAATAACTTAGAGCCTTAAAATAACTCGGTGATATCGGCGTAACAGCAGCTCTCCAGCAGGTACGAATCTATGTCGGTCACCTGTCAATCAAAGCGAAGTCGTGTTCCTCGGCAGCAGCGCTCTCCGGTTCCTTTCTTTAAAAAGAGGTGGAACATATTTAACCCCCGAGCGCTCAAAGCCGGAGCTGCGGAGCGACTTCTTTAGAAACGATATTAAAGAGAAGTCTCTTTTCATTCCACAGACGCTCGACCCGAAGCAGCTGCAGCCACGATGTCACGATGTCATCGCATCAAAGGGAACCGCCAGCGCCCTCAGACGAGAGACTCCTGAATACCAGAGGAGTCAAACGGAGACGGTGTGAAGGAGAGTAAACAACAACAACGCATAGACTTCTATACAACCAGAGGAGTCGCACCTCCTGGTGGTCAGGAGAGAGAATGCAGCTTTAACACATGAAGCATAGACTTCTATACAACAGAGGAGTCGCCCCCTGGTGGTCAGGAGAGAGAATGCAGCTTAATACTATGAAGCATAGACTTCTATACAACCAGAGGAGTCGCCCCCCTGGTGGTTAGTAGAGGAGAATGCAGCTTTAACACATGAAGCATTGACTTCTATACAACCAGAGGAGTCGCCCACTGGTGGTCAGGAGAGTGAATGCACCTTTAACACATGAAAGCATAGACTTCTATACAACCAGAGGAGTCGCCCTCTGGTGGTCAGGAGAGTGAATGCACCTTTAACACATGAAGCATAGACTTCTATACAACCAGAGGAGTCGCCCTCTGGTCGGTCAGTAGAGAGAATGCACCTTTAACACATGAAGCGTTAGACTTCTATACAACCAGAGGAGTCGCCCTCTCGTGGTTAGTAGAGAGAATGCAGCTGTTAACACATGAAGCGTAGACTTCTATACAACCAGAGGAGTCGCCCCCTGGTGGTCAGGAGAGAGAATGCAGCTTTAACACATGAAGCGTATGACTTCTATACAACCAGAGGTGTCGCCCCCTGGTGGCCAGGAGAGAGAATGCAGCCTTTAACACATGAAGCCTGGACTTCTATACAACCAGAGGAGTCGCCCCCTGGTTGGTTAGTAGAGAGAATGCAGCTTTAACACATGAAGCATAGACTTCTATACAACCAGAGGAGTCGCCCCCTGGTGGTCAGGAGAGAGGAATGCAGCAGCTTTAACACATGAAGCGTAGACTTTCTATACAACCAGAGGAGTCGCCCCCTGGTGGTCAGGAGAGAGAATGCAGCTTTAACACATGAAGCATAGACTTCTATACAACCAGAGGAGTCGCCCCCTGGTGGTCAGGAGGAGAGAATGCAGCTTTAACACATGAAGCATAGCCTTCTATACAACCAGAGGAGTCGCCCCACTGGTGGTCAGGAGAGAGAATGCAGCTTTAACACATGAAGCGATAGACTTCTATACAACCAGAGGAGTCGCCCCCTGGTGGCCAGGAGAGAGAATGCAGCTTTAACACATGAAGCCTGGACTTCTATACAACCAGAGGAGTCGCCCCCTTGGTGGTTAGTAGAGAGAATGCAGCTTTAACACATGAAGCATAGACTTCTATACAACCAGAGGAGTCGCCCCCTGGTGGTCAGGAGAGAGAATGCAGCTTTAACACATGGAGCATAGTAGACTTCTATACAACCAGAGGAGTCGCCCCCTGGTGGTCAGGAGAGAGAATGCAGCTTTAACACATGAAGCATAGACTTCTATACAACCAGAGGAGTCGCCCCCTGGTGGTCAGGAGAGAGAATGCAGCTTTAACACATGAAGCATAGACTTCTATACAACCAGAGGAGTCGCCCCCTGGTGGTCAGGAGAGAGAATGCAGCTTTAACACATGAAGCATAGACTTCTCCTCCGTGACCTCTGACCTCATGTACAGCTGCTCTACATCCTCCTGCAGATAATAAGTTATGTTAACAACACTTGAAGGAATAACTACTTCTTCTTCTTCTTGTCAGGCTCACAGGTAATTCTCCCATAATCCTCTCTGTTTGCATCTTTTTGGGTCTAGGAGTTGTTTCCATGATACCGTCTTCACCGGCTTCGCCTCGGCCGGCCGCCATCGGTGTCTTCTTGTGTTCCTCCACAGGATGTCGAGAGGAAGTGAGGAGAATAATCTCCACGAGAGAGAAAAGAGTGAAGACGGGAGGCGATGATGCAAGTCCGAAGCAACGCGTCTAATACCGGCTAACGATCAGGCAACTGGGTGCAAACCCTCTGGGGGGGGGGGGGGGGGGCGTTGTCACTTCCTCTTCCTGCACAAACAGCTCAGAGGCAGCGAGCGATGATCAAGGAAAGAGACTCGAGACGCCGACGACTCTGAGCCACAAAGAAATATTCACATTTAGACTTAAATGCAGAATTATACGAACGTCATTATTCATATATTCATTTGATTTCTTCTACTTGTTTAGCTTTCTTTACTGACGTCCACTTTGCTGCTGTATTCCTGCAAATAGTCCCGCTGGCCGACTAATAAAGAATAATCTTATCTCTGGTTCTCTGATTTTTAATCAAAATATTTTATACATAAAGTTTCCAAATGATGTTGTCAAACTTTTTTTTAATTTCTGCATCAGGTGTAATGATCTCACACACTAAGTGATCTATTATTCATGTTGAAAGCTAAATATCATGTGGAAGTCTGCCACTCCTTTAATAATTCTGGAAACAGAACGATTAGCAGCATGTGTAGCTGCTTGTGTTCATTAATTATTGATGAATGGTCTATTTCCTGTATTTTAAATCCCATGAAAAGACCAAAAAGCAGCAAAGGGGGCGGAGCTAAACACCTCCAGAGATCTCAGGTTCTTTATTAAGTTCAATATTGAAAATATGGAAACTTGTTGAATTCAAAATGCTTTTTTTCTTTTTCTACTGGTCTGCAGCCCAGCACTACCCGGGAGGAAGCGGAGAGGAAGCTGAGAGGAAGCTGAGAGGAAGCTGAGAGGAAGCTGAGAGGAAGCTGAGAAGAGGCTGAAAGGAAGCAGAGAGGAAGCAGAGAGGAGGCTGAGAGGAAGCTGAGAGGAAGCTGAGAAGAGGCTGAGAGGAAGCAGAGAGGAGGCTGAGAGGAAGCTGAGAGAGGCTGAGAGGAAGCAGAGAGGAAGCAGAGAGGAAGCTGAGAGGAAGCTGAGAGGAAGCAGAGAGGAAGCAGAGAGGAAGCTGAGAGGAAGCTGAGAGGAAGCAGAGAGGAAGCTGAGAGGAGGCTGAGAGGAAGCTGAGAAGAGGCTGAGAGGAAGCAGAGAGGAAGCTGAGAGGAAGCTGAGAGGAAGCAGAGAAGAAGCAGAGAGGAAGCTAAGAGGAAGCTGAGAGCTGAGAGTGATTCTGGATTTAAGAAGGATTTGTATATTTAATGTGTAGAACAGGAGTTCAGCTGAGTTCAGGTCCAGCTCCTGAGAGGAACCGGAGACCCTCCAGTGTTTCTGTATTCATTCATTCTAAACCCACTCATGGTCGCTGGTAACATCAATAGAACTGCGTGTTGAAGCTCTCGGTCCTGACGTGCACCACTCTGGATCCTCCGCTCATCCACCGTGCTACAGTAGAGTTGATTTCATATGCACGGATCATAATCCTCCCAGAGAAATAAGTCAAGAGGAAAATCTGCAGCTCTTACATATTCATTGAGAACAGACGGCTCTGAGAACGATGAGCGGGGTAATAAAACTCATTGAGAGCTGCTCGCCTCCACCAGACGGGTGGTGTTCTGCTGGTCTGGTGGTGTTCTGCTGGTCTGGTAGTGTTCTGCTGGTTCTGGTGGTGTTCTGCTGGTCTGGTGGTGTTCTGCTGGTCTGGTAGTGTTCTGCTGGTCTGGTGGTGTTCTGCTGGTCTGGTGGTGGTTCTGCTAGTCGAGGTGGTGTTTCTGCCGGTCTGGTGGTGTTCTGCTGGTCTGGTGGTGTTCTGCTGGTCTGGTGGTGTTCTGCTGGCCTGGTGGTGTTCTGCTGGTCTGGTGGTCTGCTGGTGTTTTTCTGTCTGGTGGTGTTCTGCTGGTCGGGTGGTGTTCTGCTAGTCTGGTGGTGTTCTGCTGGTCTGGTGGTGTTCTGCTGGTCTGGTGGTGTTCTGCTGGTCTAGTTGTTTCTGCTGGTCTGGTGGTGTTCTGCTGGTCTGGTGGTGTTCTGCTGGTCTGGTGGTCTGTTGGTGTTCTGCTGGTCTAGTGGTGTTCTGCTGGTCTGGTGGTGTTCTGCTAGTCTGGTGGTGTTCTGCTGGTCTGGTGGTGTTCTGCTGGTCTGGTGGTCTGTTGGTGTTCTGCTGGCCTGGTGGTGTTCTGCTGGTCGGGTGGTGTTCTACCTGGTCGGGTGGTGTTCTGCTGGCCTGGTGGTGTTCTGCTGGTCGGGTGGTGTTCTACCTGGTCGGGTGGTGTTCTGCTGGCCTGGTGGTGTTCTGGTTCTCCATAACATCCCGGTTCTCCATAACAACCTGGTTCTCCATAACATCCTGGTTCTCCATAACATACTGGTTCTCCATAACATACTGGTTCTTCATAACATCCTGGTTCTCCTTAACATCCTGGTTCTCCATAACGTACTGGTTCTCCATAACATCCCGGTTCTCCATAACAACCTGGTTCTCCATAACATACTGGTTTTCCATAACATCCTGGTTCTCCACAACATCCTGGTTCTCTATAACATCCCAGTTCTCCATAACATACTGGTTCTCCATAACATTCTGGTTCTCCATAACATCCTGGTTCTCCATAACAACCTGGTCTTCCATAACATACTGGTTTTCCATAACATCCTGGTTCTCCACAACATCCTGGTTCTCTATAACATCCCAGTTCTCCATAACATACTGGTTCTCCATAACATTCTGGTTCTCCATAACATCCTGGTTCTCCATAACAACCTGGTTCTCCATAACATCCCAGTTCTCCATAACATCCTGGTTCTCCATAACAACCTGGTTCTCCATAACATCCCGGTTCTCCATAACAACGCGTACATTAAATATGAAGCATTGAATCTACAAAACCACCACTTTGGACCACAGAGGCGTTAACCTGTAAAAGAGGATATTATGGGATGTGTGGTTGCCCTTAAAGGGTCTGGATGAGGAGTCGGGGTCGGCAGCCTCGAGGCTGTAAATATTACAGCTGGTTGTTCTCAGATGAACTGAAAACCACGAAGTAAAGAAAACAAAAGTAAGAACATAGAAATGAAAGGAGAAGGAGGTGAAGTTAAAGTACTTTATGTATAAAAAGTTCTCCTGAAAGGAAGCGGCTGACGTCCCGGTGGACGAGCGGTTCAGATGAACACGGTTCAATGCCGTCTTGCCTTATTTAAAGAAACAGTAACCTGATATTCAGTGAATCCATCAAAAACGATTAATGCACAATAACTCATGAATGGAAAGAACCATAAATTATGAATCAGATGGAAACAAAGAGATTTATTCGTCACTTTTCTCTCTCCTGACATTTCCTTCCTTGTTTCCTCTCCTTCCTTGTTTCCTCTCCTTTTCTCTTTCTTCCTCAGTTCCACAAATCGGCCTTTGGTGCATCTTTTATATTTCTGTTTCCCCTCTACCTCTTCTTCTATTCTTACTTCTTCCCTCTTCCTCTATTCTCTATCTTCCTCTATTCTTCCTCTATTCTTCCTCTACCTCTTCCTCTATTCTTCCTCTACTTCTTCCTCTTATTCTTCCTCTACCTCTTCCTCTATTCTTCCTCTACCTCTTCCTCTATTCTTCCTCTACCTCTTCCTCTATTCTTCCTCTCCCTCTATTCTTCCTCTACCTCTTCCTCTATTCTTCCTCTCCCTCTTCCTCTATTCTTCCTCTACCTCTTCCTCTATTCTTCCTCTATTCTTCCTCTATTCTTCCTATTCTTCCTCTACCTCTTCCTCTATTCTTCCTCTCCCTCTATTCTTCCTCTACCTCTTTCTCTATTCTTCCTCTACCTCTTCCTCTATTCTTCCTCTCCCTCTTTCTCTATTCTTCCTCTACCTGTTCCTCTATTCTTCCTCTCCCTTTTCCTCTATTCTCCTCTCCCTCTTTCTCTATTCTTCCTCTACCTCTTCCTATCTTCCTCTACCTCTTCCTCTATTCTTCCTCTCCCTCTTTCTCTATTCTTCCTCTACCTGTTCCTCTATTCTTCCTCTCCCTCTTCCTCTATTCTTCCTCTTCCTCTTCTTCTTCCTGTTCCTCCAGAGTATAAAACACTCGCATGCAGCCATTCTGATGAAGTTTTTAAGAAGGGCACGAAGTCTCAGAAACAAACAAACAAACAAACAAACAAAACAAAACAAACAAAGAGGTGTATAGTTGACTGATTCTTAAATAAAAGGATGTTGATTCATAACCATAACATCAATTAATTAATTGATTAGTTGAATATGAAATCCTGCTGACGCTCCAGTCCAGTCTGGTCTAGTCCAGGTCCAGGTCCAATCTGGTCGAGTCTGGTCTAGTCCAGGTCCAGGCGGGTCCAGTCCAGTTCCAGTCTGGTCCAGTCTAGTCCAGGTCCAGTCTGGTCCCAGTGTTCCCAGTCTGGACTTCTGTTGCATTCTGCTGACGGGGCGTTTAAGGAAGTCGGGACAGGGAAGTTCCACACGGCAGCTTTCTTTCCGCCACGTGAGTTCGTTTAAATTAAAATATGTGTTTTTCGTTCCCTCCTTGCCTCCTTCCCTCGTTCCCTTGTTCCCTCCCTCCTTTGCCTCCTTCCCTTGTTCCCTCGTTCCCTCCCTCGTTCCCTTGTTCCCTCCCTCCTTTGCCTCCTTCCCTCTTTCTCCCAGCAGCCCTTTTCTGCTGGCCGGGCGCTTGTGTTCATGAAGCTGTGATTGTTGATTTATGTGTTGACAGCGTGCATCTGTGTATGTGCTGATGTGTGTATTTATATGTGTGTGTGCGTGTATGTGCACACTGATGGTTGTTAAGTGTGTGTGTGTGTGTGTGTGTGTGTGTATGTGTGTGTGTGTGTATGTGCACACTGATGGTTGTAAGTGTGTGTGTGTGTGTGTGTGTGTGTGTGTGTGTATGTGTGTGTGTGTGTGTGTGTGTGTGGTGTTGCTAACAGATATTGACTTGTTGTAAAGCCGGTCCTTGAGAGTATTTATGAGCGGGGAAGCGGAACGACTCCCCCTCCCTCTCTCTCTGTCTCTCTCTCTCTCTCTCTCTCTCTCTCTCTCTCTCCTCCCCCTCTCTCTCTCTCTCCCTCTCTCTCTCTCTCATCCAGTCCCTCTCTCTCTCTCTCTCTCCCTCTCTCTCCTCCCCCCCTCTCTCTCTCTCTCAATTCAATTCAATTGGCTTATGGTATGAATGTTGCAACAACAACAACACTATTGCCAAAACACGAGACAGCAACACAAGAAATATACAATTCATATGGATAATAATAATATGACAGAAATAATTACATTGAAAGAAAGTACAGTTGTGTTTCTAGGGACACAATAAAAGATTAGAACCATGAGTAGACCGGTCCTGGAGGGGAACCATGAGTGCTGGGTTCTTTCTGTAGACCGGGTCCTGGAGGGGAACCATGAGTGCTGGGTTCTTACTGTAGACCAGGTCCTGGAGGGAACCATGAGTGCTGGGTTCTTTCTGTAGACCAGGTCCTGGAGGGGAACCATGAGTGCTGGGTTCTTTCTGTAGACCAGGTCCTGGAGGGGAACCATGAGTGCTGGGTTCTTACTGTAGACAGGTCCTGGAGGGGAACCATGAGTGCTGGGTTCTTTCTGTAGACCAGGTCCTGGAGGGGAACCATGAGTGCTGGGTTCTTACTGTAGACCAGGTCCTGGAGGGGAACCATGAGTGCTGGGTTCTTTCTGTACACCGGGTCCTGGAGGGGAACCATGAGTGCTAGGTTCTTACTGTAGACCAGGTCCTGGAGGGAAACCATGAGTACTGGGTTCTTACTGTAGACCAGGTCCTGGAGGGGAACCATGAGTGCTGGGTTCTTTCTGTAGACCGGGTCCTGGAGGGAAACCATGAGTACTGGGTTCTTACTGTAGACCAGGTCCTGGAGGGGAACCATGAATTGCTAGGTTCTTTCTGTAGACCGGTCCTATCATCTCAATAGGAGGCGATCACACAGGATGTGCAGCATCTCTCAGATGTCTCTCAACTCTGAAGGAGCAGAGTGAGGGGCTGTGGCAACAGGCCTGGGATCAGCTGCAGCATAACTCTGCTGCTGATGTGGAGGTAGTCTGGGGCCAGGGGCTGCTCCGTAGCTGCCCTGCTGACATGTCACACGTCTCATGTCTCATGTCACTTGTCTCATGTCTCATGTCACATGTCTCATGTCACACGTCTCATGTCACACGTCTCATGTACTCATGTCACTTGTCTCATGTCACATGTCACTTGTCTCATGTCTCATGTCACATGTCTCATGTCACACGTCTCATGTCACACGTCTCATGTCTCATGTCACTTGTCTCATGTCTCATGTCACACGTCTCATGTCACTCTGTCTCATGTCACATGTCTCATGTCACACGTCTCATGTCACACGTCTCATGTCTCATGTCACTTGTCTCATGTCACATGTCACTTGTCTCATGTCTCATGTCACAGGTCTCATGTCACACGTCTCATGTCTCATGTCATGTCTCATGTCTCATGTCTCATGTCACACGTCTCATGTCTCATGTCACACGTCTCATGTCACACGTCTCATGTCTCATGTCACTTGTCTCATGTACACGTCATGTCACATGTCCTCATGTCTCATCACATGTCTCATGTCACACGTCTCATGTCTCATGTCTCATGTCTCATGTCACGTGTCTCATGTCTCATGTCACATGTCTCATGTCACATGTCAATTGTCTCATGTCTCATGTCCACACGTCTCATGTCTCATGTCACACGTCTCATGTTACACGTCTAATGTCAAACGTTTCTTGTCTCATGTCACTTGTCTCATGTCTCATGTCACATGTCTCATGTCACACGTCTCATGTCTCATGTCTCATGTCACTGTCTCATATCTCATGTCACACGTCTCATGTCTCATGTCACACGTCTCATGTCACTTGTCTCATGTCTCATGTCACACGTCTCATGTCACACGTCTCATGTCAAACGTCTCATGTCTCATGTCACTTGTCTCATGTCACATGTCACACGTCTCATGTCACTTGTCTCATGTCTTATGTCACACGTCTCATGTCTCATGTCTCATGTCACACGTCTCATGTCTCATGTCACTTGTCTCATGTCTCATGTCACACGTCTCATGTCTCATGTCACTTGTCTCATGTCTCATGTCACACGTCTCATGTCACTTGTCTCATGTCTCATGTCACACGTCTCATGTCTCATGTCACATGTATCATGTCTCATGTCTCATGTCACAAGTATCATGTCACACGTCTAATGTCACACGTCTCTAGTCTCATGTCACACGTCTCATGTCTCATGTCACACGTCTCATGTCTCATGTCACACATATCATGTCACATGTCTCATGTCAACAGGTCTCTTGTCTCATGTCACACTTTTCATGTCTCATGTCACTTGTCTCATGTCTCATGTCACACGTCTCCATGTCACTGTCTCATGTCTCATGTCACACGTCTCATGTCACATGTTCTTATGTCACACGTCTCATGTATCATGTCACACATCTCATATCACATGTCTCATGTCTCATGTCACACATCTCATGTCTCATGTCACACGTCTCATGTCACATGTCTCATGTCTCATGTCACACGTATCATGTCTCATGTCACTTGTCTCATGTCTCATGTCACATGTCTCATGTCACACGTCTCATGTCACACGTCTCATGTCTCATGTCACTTTGTCTCATGTCACATGTCAACTTGTCTCATGTCGCATGTCACATGTCTCATGTCACACGTCTCATGTCACACGTCTCATGTCTCATGTCCCTTGTCTCATGTCTTCATGTCACACGTCTCATGTCACTTGTCTCATGTCACATGTCTCATGTCACACGTCTCATGTCACACGTCTCATGTCTCATGTCACTTGTCTCATGTCACATGTCACTTGTCTCATGTCTCATGTCACAGGTCTCATGTCACACGTCTCATGTCTCATGTCACTTGTCTCATGTCTCATGTCACACGTCTCATGTCTCATGTCACATGTCTCATGTCACACGTCTCATGTCTCATGTCACACGTCTCATGTCACACGTCTCATGTCTCATGTCACTTGTCTCATGTCTCATGTCACATGTCTCATGTCACACGTCTCATGTCACACGTCTCATGTCTCATGTCTCATGTCACGTGTCTCATGTCTCATGTCACATGTCTCATGTCACATGTCAATTGTCTCATGTCTCATGTCACACGTCTCATGTCTCATGTCACACGTCTCATGTTACACGTCTAATGTCAAACGTTTCTTGTCTCATGTCACTTGTCTCATGTCTCATGTCAACATGTCTCATGTCACACGTCTCATGTCACACGTCTCATGTCAAACGTCTCATGTCTCATGTCCACTTGTCTCATGTCACATGTCACACGTCTCATGTCACTTGTCTCATGTCTCTATGTCACACGTCTCATGTCTCATGTCTCATGTCACACGTCTCATGTCTCATGTCACTTGTCTCATGTCTCATGTCACACGTCTCATGTCTCATGTCACTTGTCTCATGTCTCATGTCACACGTCTCATGTCACTTGTCTCATGTCTCATGTCTCATGTCACACGTCTCATGTTTCATGTCCCATGTCACATGTATCATGTCTCATGTCTCATGTCACAAGTATCATGTCACACGTCTAATGTCACACGTCTCTTGTCTCATGTCACTTGTCTCATGTCTCATGTCACACGTCTCATGTCTCATGTCACTTGTCTCATGTCTCATGTCACACGTCTCATGTCTCATGTCACTTGTCTCATGTCTCATGTCACACGTCTCATGTCACTTGTCTCATGTCTCATGTCACACGTCTCATGTCTCATGTCTCATGTCACATGTATCATGTCTCATGTCTCATGTCACAAGTATCATGTCACACGTCTAATGTCACACGTCTCTTGTCTCATGTCACAAGTCTCATGTCTCATGTCACTTGTCTCATTGTCTCATGTTCACACATATCATGTCACATGTCTCATAGTCCCCACGTCTCTTGTCTCATGTCACACTTCTCATGTCTCATGTCACTTGTCACACGTCTCATGTCACAGTGTCTATGTCACACTGTCTCATGTATCATGTCACACATCTCATATCACATGCTCATGTATCATGTCACACATACTCATGTCTCATGTCACACGTCCATGTCTCATGTCACACGTCTCATGTCACATGTTCATGTCTCATGTCACACGTATCATGTTCTCATGTCACTTGGTCTCATGTCTCATGTCACATGTCTCATGTCACACGTCTCATGTCACACGTCTCATGTCTCATGTCACTTGTCTCATGTCACATGTCACTTGTCTCATGTCTCATGTCACATGTCTCATGTCACACGTCTCATGTCACACGTCTCATGTCTCATGTCACTTGTCTCATGTCTCATGTCACACGTCTCATGTCCTTGTCTCATGTCCCATGTTCATATGTCACACGTCTCATGTCAACGTCTCATGTCTCATGTCACTTGTCTCATGTACATGTTCACTTGTCTATGTCCTCATGTCACACGTACTTCATGTCTCATGCCATGTCTCATGCACACGTTCAGTCTCATGTCACAACGTCTCATGTCACACGTCTCATGTCTCATGTCACTTGTCTCATGTCTCATGTCACATGTCTCATTCCACACGTCTCATGTCACACGTCTCATGTCTATGTCTCACTGTCACGTGTCTCATTGTCTCATGTCACATGTCTTCATGTCACATGTCAATTGTCTATGTCTCATGTCACACGTCTCATGTCTCATGTCACACGTCTCATGTGACACGTCTATGTCAAACGTTTCTTGTCTCATGTCACTTGTCTCATGTCTCCATGTCACTTGTCTCATGTCTCATGTCACATGTCTCATGTCACACGTCTCATGTCTCATGTCTCATGTCTCATGTCACTGTCTCATATCTCATGTCACACGTCTCATGTCTCATGTCACACGTCTCATGTCACTTGTCTCATGTCTCATGTCACACGTCTCATGTCACACGTCTCATGTCAACGTCTCATGTCTCATGTCACTTGTCTCATGTCACATGTCACACGTCTCATATCACTTGTCTCATGTCTTATGTCACACGTCTCATGTCTCATGTCTCATGTCACACGTCTCTTGTCTCATGTCACTTGTCTCATGTCTCATGTCACACGTCTCATGTCTCATGTCACTTGTCTCATGTCTCATGTCACACGTCTCATGTCACTTGTCTCATGTCTCATGTCACACGTCTCATGTCTCATGTCACATGTATCATGTCTCATGTCTCATGTCACAAGTATCATGTCACACGTCTAATGTCACACGTCTCTTGTCTCATGTCACACGTCTCATGTCTCATGTCACTTGTCTCATGTCTCATGTCACACATATCATGTCACATGTCTCATGTCACACTGTCTCTTGTCTCATGTCACACGTCTCATGTTCTCATGTCACTTGTCTCACGTTCTCATGTCACATGTCTTCATGTCACCTTGTCTCATGTATCATGTCACACATCTCATATCACATGTCTCATCGTCTCATGTCACACATCTCATGTCTCATGTCACACGTCTCATGTCACATGTCTCATGTCTCATGTCACACGTATCATGTCTCATGTCACTTGTCTCATGTCTCATGTCACATGTCTCATGTCCTCATGTCTCATGTCACACGTTCATGTTCTACATGTCCCTGTTCATGTCACATGTCACATTGTTCATTGCCCTCTCATTCTAACAGGTCTCATGCACCAGTCTATGTCTCATGTCCACACGTCTCATGTCTCATGTCACTTGTCTCGTCTCATGTCACATGTCTCATGTCCTCTGTCACTTGTCTCATGTCTCATGTCACACGTCTCATGTCTCATGTCACACGTCTCATGTCACATGTTACACGTCTCATGTCACATGTCTCATGTCACACGTCTCATGTATCATATCACACATCTCATATCACATGTCTCATGTCTCATGTCACACGTCTCATGTCACACGTATCATGTCTCATGTCACTTGTCTCATGTCTCATGTCTCATGTCACATGTCTCATTTCACACGTCTCATGTCACATGTCTCATGTCACACGTCTCCTGTCTCATGTCACACGTCTCATGTCACTTGTCTCATGTCTCATGTCACACGTATCATGTCACATGTCTCATGTCACACGTCTCTTGTCTCATGTCACATGTCTCATGTCTCATGTCACTTGTCTCATGTCTCATGTCACACGTCTCATGTCACTTGTCTCATGTCTCATGTCACATGTCTCATGTCACATGTCTTATGTCACACGTCTCATGTATCATGTCACACATCTCATATCACATGTCTCATGTCTCATGTCACACGTCTCATGTCTAATGTCACACGTCTCATGTCACATGTCTCATGTCTCATGTCACATGTCTCATGTCTCATGTCACTTGTCTCATGTCTCATGTCACACGTCTCATGTCTCATGTCACTTGTCTCATGGTCTCATGTCTCATGTCACACGTCCTCATGTCACATGTTACACGTCTCAGTCACATGTCTCATGTCACACGTCTCATGTATCATATCACACATCTCATATCACATGTCTCATGTCTCATGTCACACGTCTCATGTCACACGTATCATGTCTCATGTCACTTGTCTCATGTCTCATGTCACATGTCTCATTCACACGTCTCATGTCACATGTCTCATGTCACACGTCTCCTGTCTCATGTCACACCGTCTCATGTCACTTGTCTCATGTCTCATGTCACACGTCTCATGTCACTTGTCTCATGTCCTCATGTCACACGTCTCATGTCTCATGTCTCATGTCACACGTATCATGTCACATATCTCATGTCACAACGTCTCATGTCTCATGTCACACTGTCTCATGTCCACATGTCTCATGTCACACGTCTCTTGTCTCATGTCACACGTCTCATGTCACTTGTCTCATGTCACACGTATCATGTCACATGTCTCATGTCACACGTCTCTTGTCTCATGTCACACGTCTCATGTCTCATGTCACTTGTCTCATGTCTCATGTCACTTGTCTCATGTCTCATGTCACACGTCTCATGTCTCATGTCACTTGTCTCATGTCTCATGTCACATGTCTCATGTCACATGTCTTATGTCACACAGTCTCATGTATCATGTCACACATCTCATATCACATGTCTCATGTCTTATGTCACACGTCTCATGTCTCATGTCACACGTCTCATGTCACATGTCTCATGTCTCATGTCACACGTATCATGTCTCATGTCACTTGTCTCATGTCTCATGTCACATGTCTCATGTCTCATGTCACACGTCTAATGTCTCATGTCACTTGTCTCATGTCATTTGTCTCATCTCTCATGTCTCATGTCACATGTCACACGTCTCATGTCTCATGTCACTTGTCTCATGTCTCATGTCACATGTCACACGTCACATGTCTCATGTCACACGTCTCATGTCTCATGTCTCATGTCACATGTTACACGTCTCAAGTCACATGTCTCATGTTTCATGTCACACATCTCATGTCACACATCTCATGTCACACGTCTCTTGTCTCATGTCAAACGTCTCATGTCTCATTTCACTCGTCTCATGTCTCATGTCACTTGTCTCATGTCACTTGTCTCATGTCTCATGTCACACGTCTCATGTCACATGTCTTATGTCACACGTCTCATGTATCATGTCACTCATCTCATATCACATGTCTCATATCACATGTCTCATGTCTCATGTCACACGTCTCATGTTACATGTCTCATGTCTCATGTCACACGTATCATGTCTATGTCACTTGTCTCATGTGTCATGTCACATGTCACAAGTCTCATGTCACACGTCTCATGTCTCATGTCTCATGTCACATGTTACACGTCTCAAGTCACACATCTCATGTCTCATGTCACACGTCTCATGTCAAATGTCTCATGTCACACGTCTCATTTCTCATGTCTCATGTCACATAGTTACACGTTCTCAAGTCACATGTCTCATGTCACACGTCTCATTTCTCATGTCTCATGTCACACGTCTCAAGTCACATGTCTCATGTCCTCATGTCACACGTCTTCATGGTCTCATGTCTCATGTCTCATGTCTCATTGACACAGGTCTCATGTCCTCATGTCACACGTCTCATGTCTCATGTCTCATGTCACACGTCTCATGTCTCATGTCACACGTTCTCATGTCACACGTCTCATGTCTCATGTCTCATGTCTCATGACACAGGTCTCATGTCTCATGTCACACGTCTCATGTTATCATGTCTCATGTCACACGTCTCATGTCTCATGTTCACACGTCTCATGTCTCATGTCACACGTCTCATGTCTCATGTCTCATGTCACATGTTACACGTCTCATGTCACACGTCTCATGTCTCATGTCTCATGTCACACGTCTCATGTCTCATGTCACTTGTCTCATGTCTAATGTCACAAGTCTCATGTCTCATGTCACTTGTCTCATGTCTCATGTCACTTGTCTCATGTCACATGTCACACGTCTCATGTCTCATGTCACTTGTCTCATGTCTCATATCAAATGTCTCATGTCACACGTCTCATGTCTCATGTCTCATGTCACACGTCTCATGTCTCATGTCACACGTATCATGTCACATGTCTCATGTCACACGTCTCTTGTCCTCATGTCACCGTCTCATGTCTCATGTCACTTGTCTTATGTCTCATGTCACACGTCTCATGTCACATGTCTTATGTCACACGTCTCATGTATCATGTCACACATCTCATATCACATGTCTCATGTCTCATGTCACTTGTCTCATGTCTCATGTCACATGTCACATGTCACAAGTCTCATGTCACACGTCTCATGTCTCATGTCTCATGTCACATGTTAGGACGTCTCAAGTCACACATCTCATGTCACATGTCACACGTCTCAAGTCACATGTCTCATGTCACACGTCTCATTTCTCATATCTCATGTCACATGTTACACGTCTCAAGTCACATGTCTCATGTCTCATGTCACACGTCTCATGTCTCATGTCACACGTCTCATGTCACACGTCTCATTTCTCATGTCTCATGTCTTCATGTCTCATGTCACACATCTCATGTCTCATGTCACACTTCTCATATCTCATGTCCTCATGTCACATTTTACACGTCTCAAGTCACATGTCTCATGTTTCATGTCACACGTCCTCATGTCTCATTTCTCATGTCACAACGTCTCATGTCACACGTCTCATTTCTCATGTCTCATGTCTCGTGTCACTTGTCTCATGTCTCATGTCACTTGTCTCATGTCACATGTCACACGTCTCATGTCTCATGTCACTTGTCTCATGTCACATGTCACACGTCTCATGTCTCATGTCACACGTCTCATGTCTCATGTCACACGTTCTCATGTCTCATGTCACTTGTCTCATGTTCTCATGTCACACGTCTCATGTCTCATGTCACTTGTCTCATGTCACACGTCTCATGTCTCATGTCTCATGTCACACGTCTCATGTCTCATGTCACTTGTCTCATGTCTCATGTCACACACGTCTCATGTCTCATGTTCACTGTCTCATGTCTCATGTCACTGTCTCATGTCACATGTCACACGTCTCATGTCTCATGTCCACTTGTCTCATGTCTCATGTCACATGTCTCATGTCACACGTCTCATGTCTCCATGTCTCATGTCACACGTCTCATGTCTCATGTCACTTGTCTCATGGTCTAATGTCACAAGTCTCATGTCTCATGTCACTTGTCTCATGTCTCATGTCACTTGTCTCATGTCACATGTCACACGTCCTCATGTCTCATGTCACTTGTCTCATGTCTCATATCAAATGTCTCATGTCACACGTTCTCATGTCTCATCGTCTCATGTCACACGTCTCATGTCTCATGTCACACGTATCATGTCACATGTCTCATGTCACACGTCTCTTGTCTCATGTCACACGTCTTGTCTCATGTCACTTGTCTTATGTCTCATGTCACACGTCTCATGTCACATGTCTTATGTCACACGTCTCATGTATCATGTCACACATCTCATATCACATGTCTCATGTCTCATGTCACTTGTCTCATGTCTCATGTCACATGTCACATGTCACAAGTCTCATGTCACACGTCTCATGTCTCATGTCTCATGTCACATGTTAGACGTCTCAAGTCACACATCTCATGTCACATGTCACACGTCTCAAGTCACATGTCTCATGTCACACGTCTCATTTCTCATATCTCATGTCACATGTTACACGTCTCAAGTCACATGTCTCATGTCTCATGTCACACGTCTCATGTCTCATGTCACACGTCTCATTTCTCATGTCTCATGTCTCATGTCTCATGTCACACATCTCATGTCTCATGTCACACTTTCTCAATCTCATGTCTCATGTCACATTTTTTACATCGTCTCAAGTCACATGTCTCATGTTTCATGTCACACGTCTCATGGTCCTCATTTCTCATGTCACACGTCTCATGTCACACGTCTCATTTCTCATGTCTCATGTCTCGTGTCACTTGTCTCCATGTCTCATGTCACTTTGTCCTCATGTCCACATGTCACACGTCTCATGTCTCCATGTCACTTGTCTCATGTCACATGTCACACGTCTCATGTCTCATGTCACACGTCTACATGTCTCCATGTCACACGTCTCATGTCTCATGTCACTTGTCTCATGTCTCATGTCACACGTCTCATGTCTCATGTCACTTGTCTCATGGTCACACGTCTCATGTCTCATGTCTCATGTCAACACGTCTCATGTCTCATGTCACTTGTCTCATGTCTCATGGTCACACGTCTCATGTCTCATGTCACTGTCTCATGTCTCTATGTCACTTGTACTCATGTCACATGTCACACGTCTCATGTCTCATGTCACTTGTCTCATGTCTCATGTCACATGTCTCATGTCACACGTCTCATGTCTCATGTCTCATGTCTCATGTCACACGTCTCATGTCTCATGTCTCATGTCACACGTCTCATGTCTCATGTCACTTGTTCTCATGTCTCATGTCACACGTTCACTTGTCTCATGTCTCATGTCACACGTCTCATGTCTCATGTCACATGTCTCATGTCTCATGTCACTTGTCTCATGTCTCATGTCCACACGTCTCATGTCTCATATCTCATGTCACACATATCATGTCACAGTCTCATGTCACACGTCTCTTGTCTCATGTCACACGTCTCTATTGTCTCATGTCACACGTCTCATGTCTCATGTCACTTGTCTCATGTCTCATGTCACACGTATCATGTCACATGTCTCATGTCACACGTCTCTTGTCTTATGTCACATGTCTCATTTCTCATGTCATTTGTCTCATCTCTCATGTCTCATGTCACATGTCACACGTCACATGTCTCATGTCAACACGTCTCATGTCCTCATGTCTCATGTCACATGTTACACGTCTCAAGTCACATGTCTCATGTCTTCATGTCACCAATCTCATGTCACACGTCTCTTGTCTCATGTCAACGTCTCATGTCTCATGTCACACGTCCTCATGTCACTTGTCTCATGTCTCATGTCACACGTCTCATGTCACATGTCTTATGTCACACGTCTCTTGTATCATGTCACTCATCTCATATTCACATGTCTCATATCACACTGTCTCATGTCTCATGTCACACGTCTCATGTCACACGTCTCATGTCTCATGTCACACGTCTCACGTCTCATGTCTCATGTCACATGTTACACGTTCTCAAGACACACATCTCATGTCACATGTACACAATCTCATGTCTCATGTCACACGTCTCATGTCAAATGTCTCATGTTCACATGTCTATTTTCTCATGTCTCATGTAACATGTTACACGTCTCAAGTCCACAGGTCTCATGTCACACGTCTCATTTCTCATGTCTCATGTCTCATGTTCACATGTTACACGTTCTCAAGTCACATGTCTCATGTCTCATGTCACACCGTCTCATGTCTCATGGTCTCATGTCACACGTCTCATGTCTCATGTCTCATGACACAGGTATCATGTTCTCATGTTCACACGGTCTAATGTCTCATGTCTCATGTCTCATGTCACACGTCTCATGTTTCAATGTCACACGTCTCATTTCTCATGTCACACGTCTCATGTCTCATGTCTCATGTTTCATGTCACACGTCTCATGTCTCATGTCACACGTCTCATGTCACAAGTCTCATGTCTCATGTCACATGTCTCATGTCTCATGTCACTTGTCTCATCGTCTCATGTCACATGTCTCATGTCTCATGTCACACGTCTCATGTCTCATGGTCTCATGTCACCACGTCTCATGTCTCATGTCACTTGTCTCATGTCCTCATGTCACACGGTCTCATGTCTCATGTCACTGTCTCATGTCTCATGTCACTTTGTCTCATGTCACATGTCACACGTCTCATGTCTCATGTCACTTGTCTCATGTCTCATGTCACATGTCTCATGTCACACGTCCTCATGTCTCATGTCTCATGTCTCATGTCACATGTCTCATGTCTCATGTCTCATGTCACACGTCTCATGTATCATGTCACTTGTCTCATGTCTCATGTCACACGTCACTTGTCTCATGTCTCATGTCACACGTCTCATGTCTCATGTCACATGTCTCATGTCTCATGTCCACTTGTCTCATGTCTCATGTCACACGTCTCATGTCTCATATCTCATGTCCACATATCATGTCACATGTCTCATGTCACACGGTCTCTCTTGTCTCATGTCACACGTCTCATGTCTCATGTTCACTTGTCTCATGTCTCATGTCACACGTATCATGTCACATGTCTCATGTCACACGTCTCTTGTCTCATGTCACATGTCTCATTTCTCATGTCATTGTGTCTCATCTCTCATGTCTCATGTCAAATGTCACACAGTCACATGTCTCATGTCACACGTCTCATGTCTCATGTCTCATGTCACATGTTTACACGTCTCAAGTCACATGGTCTCATGGTTTCATGTCACACATCTCATGTCACACGTCTCTTGTCTCATGTCACACGTCTCATGTCTCATGTCACACGTCTCATGTCACTTGTCTCATGTCTCATGTCAACGTCTCATGTCACATGTCTTATGTCACACGTCTCTTGTATCATGTCACTCATCTCATATCACCATGTCTCATATCACATGTCTCATGTCTCATGGTCCACACGTCTCATGTCACATGGTCTCATGTCTCATGTCACACGTCTCACGGTCTCATGTCTCATGTCACATGTTTACACGTCTCAAGCACCACATCTCATGTCACATGTCACACCATCTCATGTCTCATGTCACACGTCTCATGTCAAATGTCTCATGTCACATGTCTCATGTAACATGTCTCATGTAACATGTTACACGTCTCAAGTCACATGTCTCATGTTCACACGTCTCATTTCTCATGTCTCATGTCACATGTTACACGTCTCAAGTCACATGTCTCATGTCTCATGTCACACGTCTCATGTCTCATGTCTCATGTCACACGTCTCATGTCTCATGTCTCATGACACAGGTCTCATGTCTCATGTCACACGTCTCATTTTCTCATGTCACACGTCTCATGTCTCATGTCTCATGTTTCATGTCACACGTCTCATGTCCTCATGTCACACGTCTCATGTCACCACGTCTCATTTCTCATGTCTCATGTCTCATGTCTCGTGTCACTTGTCTCATGTCTCATGTCTCATGTCACTTGTCTCATGTCACATGTCACACGTCTCATGTCTCATGTCACTTGTCTCATGTCTCATGTCACATGTCTCATGTCTCATGTCACTTGTCTCATGTCTCATGTCACATGTCTCATGTCTCATGTCACACGTCTCATGTCTCATGTCTCATGTCACTTGTCTCATGTCTCATGTCACTTGTCTCATGTCACATGGTCACACCGTCTCATGTCTCATGTCACTTGTCTCATGTCTCATATCACATGTCTCATGTCACACGTCTCATGTCTCATGTCTCACGTCTCATGTCTCATGTCACTTGTCTCATGTCTCATGTCACACGTATCATGTCACATGTCTCATGTCACACGTCTCTTGTCTCATGTCACAGGTCTCATGTCTCATGTCACTTGTCTCATGTCTCATGTCACACGTCTCATGTCACATGTCTTATGTCACACGTCTCATGTATCATGTCACACATCTCATATCACATGTCTCATGTCTCATGTCACTTGTCTCATGTCTCATGTCACACGTCTCATGTCTCATGTCACTTGTCTCATGTCTCATGTCACATGTCACAAGTCTCATGTCACACGTCTCATGTCTCATGTCTCATGTCACATGTTAGACGTCTCAAGTCACACATCTCATGTCACATGTCACACATCTCACGTCTCATGTCACACGTCTCATGTCAAATGTCTCATGTCACACGTCTCATTTCTCATGTCTCATGTCACATGTTACACGTCTCAAGTCACATGTCTCATGTCACACGTCTCATTTCTCATGTCTCATGTCACATGTTACACGTCTCAAATCACATGTCTCATGTCTAATGTCACACGTCTCATGTCTCATGTCACACGTCTCATGTCACACGTCTCATTTCTCATGTCTCATGTCTCATGTCACACATCTCATGTCTCATGTCACACTTCTCATATCTCATGTCTCAGGTCACATGTTACACGTCTCAAGTCACATGTCTCATGTTTCATGTCACACGTCTCATGTCTCATTTCTCATGTCACACGTCTCATGTCACACGTCTCATTTCTCATGTCTCATGTCTCATGTCTCGTGTCACTTGTCTCATGTCTCATGTCACTTGTCTCATGTCACATGTCACACGTCTCATGTCTCATGTCACTTGTCTCATGTCTCATGTCACATGTCTCATGTCACACGTCTCATGTCTCATGTCTCATGTCACACGTCTCATGTCTCATGTCACTTGTCTCATGTCTCATGTCACACGTCTCATGTCTCATGTCACTTGTCTCATGTCTCATGTCACTTGTCTCATGTCACATGTCACACGTCTCATGTCTCATGTCACTTGTCTCATGTCTCATGTCTCATGTCTCATGTCACACGTCTCATGTCTCATGTCACTTGTCTCATGTCTCATGTCACACGTCTCATGTCTCATGTCTTATGTCACACGTCTCATGTTTCATGTCACTTGTCTCATGTCTCATGTCACACGTCTCATGTCTCATTTCTCATGTCACACATATCATGTCACACATATCATGTCACATGTCTCATGTCACACGTCTCTTGTCTCATGTCACTTGTCTCATGTCTCATGTCACACGTATCATGTCACATGTCTCATGTCACATGTCTCATTTCTCATGTCATTTGTCTCATCTCTCATGTCTCATGTCACATGTCACACGTCACATGTCTCATGTCACACGTCTCATGTCTCATGTCTCATGTCACATGTTACACGTCTCAAGTCACATGTCTCATGTTTCATGTCACACATCTCATGTCACACGTCTCTTGTCTCATGTCACACGTCTCATGTCTCATGTCACACGTCTCATGTATCATGTCACACATCTCATATTTCATGTCTCATGTATCATGTCACACATCTCATATTTCATGTCTCATGTCTCATGTCACACGTATCATGTCTCATGTCACTTGTCTCATGTCTCATGTCACATGTTTCATGTCTCATGTCACACGTCTCATGTCTCATGTCTCATGTCACTTGTCTCATGTCTCATGTCACATGTCACACGTCACAAGTCTCATGTCACACGTCTCATGTCTCATGTCTCATGTCACATGTCACTTGTCTCATGTCTCATGTCACATGTCTCATGTCTCATGTCACACGTCTCATGTCTCATGTCACTTGTCTCATGTCTCATGTCACATGTCACACGTCACAAGTCTCATGTCACACGTCTCATGTCTCATGTCTCATGTCACATGTTACACGTCTCAATTCACATGTCTCATGTCACTTGTCTCATGTCTCATGTCACACGTCTCATGTCACACGTCTCATGTCAAACGTCTCATGTCTCATGTCACTTGTCTCTTGTCACATGTCACACGTCTCATGTCACTTGTCTCAAGTCTTATGTCACACGTCTCATGTCTCATGTCTCATGTCACACGTCTCATGTCTCATGTCTCATGTCTCATGTCACACGTCTCATGTCTCATGTCTCATGTCACACGTATCATGTCACATGTCTCATGTCACACGTCTCTTGTCTCATGTCACACGTCTCATGTCTCATGTCACTTGTCTCATGTCACACGTCTCATGTCTCATGTCACTTGTCTCATGTCTCATGTCACACGTATCATGTCACATGTCTCATGTCATACGTCTCTTGTCTCATGTCACACGTCTCATGTCTCATGTCACTTATCTCATGTCTCATGTCACACGTATCATGTCACATGTCTCATGTCACACGTCTCTTGTCTCATGTCACACGTCTCATGTCTCATGTCACTTGTCTCATGTCTCATGTCACACGTCTCATGTCACTTGTCTCATGTCTCATGTCACACGTCTCATGTCACATGTCTTATGTCACACGTCTCATGTATCATGTCACACATCTCATATCACATGTCTCATGTCTCATGTCACACGTCTCATGTCTCATGTCACACGTCTCATGTCTCATGTCTCATGTCTCATGTCACACGTCTCATGTCTCATGTCTCATGTCACACGTATCATGTCACATGTCTCATGTCACACGTCTCTTGTCTCATGTCACACGTCTCATGTCTCATGTCACTTGTCTCATGTCACACGTCTCATGTCTCATGTCACTTGTCTCATGTCACATGTCTCATGTCACATGTCTCATGTCTCATGTCTCATGTCACACGTATCATGTCACATGTCTCATGTCACACGTCTCTTGTCTCATGTCACACGTCTCATGTCTCATGTCACTTATCTCATGTCTCATGTCACACGTATCATGTCACATGTCTCATGTCACACGTCTCTTGTCTCATGTCACACGTCTCATGTCTCATGTCACTTGTCTCATGTCTCATGTCACACGTCTCATGTCACTTGTCTCATGTCTCATGTCACACGTCTCATGTCACATGTCTTATGTCACACGTCTCATGTATCATGTCACACATCTCATATCACATGTCTCATGTCTCATGTCACACGTATCATGTCTCATGTCTCATGTCACATGTCTCATGTCTCATGTCACACTTCTAATGTCTCATGTCACTTGTCTCATGTCTCATGTCACACGTCTCATGTCTCATGTCACTTGTCTCATGTCTCATGTCATTTGTCTCATGTCTCATGTCATTTTTCTCATCTCTCATGTCTCATGTCACATGTCTCATGTCATTTGTCTCATCTCTCATGTCTCATGTCACATGTCACACGTCACATGTCTCATGTCACACGTCTCATGTCTCATGTCACACATCACACATCTCATGTCTCATGTCACACATCTCATGTCACACGTCTCTTGTCTCATGTCACTTGTCTCATGTCTCATGTCACACGTCTCATGTCACTTGTCTCATGTCACACGTCTCATGTCACATGTCTTATGTCACACGTCTCATGTATCATGTCACACATCTCATATCACATGTCTCATGTCACATGTTACACGTCTCAAGTCACATATCTCATGTCTCATGTCACACGTCTCATGTCACACGTTTTATTTCTCATGTCTCATGTCTCATGTCTCATGTCACTTGTCTCATGTCTCATGTCACTTGTCTCATGTCACATGTCACACGTCTCATGTCTCATGTCACTTGTCTCATGTCTCATGTCACTTGTCTCATGTCACACGTCTCATGTCTCATGTCACTTGTCTCATGTCTCATGTCACTTGTCTCATGTCACACGTCTCATGTCTCATGTCACTTGTCTCATGTCTCATGTCACTTGTCTCATGTCACACGTCTCATGTCACACGTCTCATGTCACACGTCTCATGTCACTTGTCTCATGTCTCATGTCACTTGTCTCATGTCACACGTCTCATGTCACATGTCTTATGTCACACGTCTCATGTATCATGTCACACATCTCATATCACATGTCTCATGTCACATGTTACACGTCTCAAGTCACATATCTCATGTCTCATGTCACACGTCTCATGTCACACGTTTTATTTCTCATGTCTCATGTCTCATGTCTCATGTCACTTGTCTCATGTCTCATGTCACTTGTCTCATGTCACATGTCACACGTCTCATGTCTCATGTCACTTGTCTCATGTCTCATGTCACTTGTCTCATGTCACACGTCTCATGTCTCATGTCACTTGTCTCATGTCTCATGTCACTTGTCTCATGTCACACATCTCATGTCTCA
This sequence comes from Cyclopterus lumpus, assembly GCF_009769545.1. Classification (NCBI taxonomy): domain Eukaryota; kingdom Metazoa; phylum Chordata; class Actinopteri; order Perciformes; family Cyclopteridae; genus Cyclopterus; species Cyclopterus lumpus. The sequence goes on along the minus strand of NC_046975.1, from coordinate 24,884,530 downwards.
TGTCACTTGTCTCATGTCTCATGTCACTTGTCTCATGTCACACGTCTCATGTCACACGTCTCATGTCACACGTCTCATGTCACTTGTCTCATGTCTCATGTCACTTGTCTCATGTCTCATGTCACTTGCAACCGACTGCAGACTTCAAGAAGACGTGAAAGTCTGAGTTTGGTTAGCCCGACTAGAAACAAAGAGGACCCGCTACGTGTGTTGATAACAACCTAACAATCTCATCTAAGAAGCAAACACACAGTTATGAATATTATGTTCCATCTCTGCCGATAGATGCTACACACTGCCCCTTTAAGTAATACTAGTTTAACTACGGAGGATTAAAGAAGTATTTGATATCTTACCTTCTACTGCAGACAGCTCAGATTCATTGGATAAAAGGCAGCTTGAATATTTTAGCTCAATTTGACCTTTCAGTTGAGGAAATTATGTTGATTTAGGAATAATAATGGAAGAGATCCACCTTACTTGAGAAATGAGTGATAAATGCAACACAATGAGATATGAGCACTGATGTTTTGGTTATTAATTAATCTGTGTGTTGTATTTGTTTAGTTATTGCCTGCTTTTCTGTATTTATTCAAAGCTAAATATTCCAGATAAATTCCTCTGTTGTTATTGTAGTTTGGACATGACTGCTCTTGTAGTTTGGACCTAGTTGGTCTTGTAGTTTAGACCTTTTATTTTTTTATTATTTGACCTTTATTTAACCAGGTGAAATCATTTGAGAACCAATTCTCATTTTCAATGATGACCTAAGAGGCAGTAGCACAGTCCAGACAACACAGGTACAATACAGCACATTTACAATACAGCATGACAAACACATGAGAAAATGGCTAAAAACAATATAGGTACATTAATAAACACTATGTACACCAAAAAAAAAGGCTGATTACTGGATGTTCTTTGTAAAAAAAAAGGAAGAGAGAGAGAAGTGATGTCTGGTCAGCAAGTACAGCTGTCAACTTGACTTGCTTGAACATGTTGAGAGAGGTGAGAGCTGTTAGTTTGAGCGTCTTTTGTAGTGAGTTCCAGTCATTCAGGCGTTATGACCAAATACAGGACGGACTTTTGGAACGATGAGCCTGATGAAGTCACTGGATCTTAAACAGCGATTGCTGTCAGAAATGTGCAGAAGTTTGAGAGGTAGCGAGGGGTCATTCCCAAAATGGTTTTGTAGACGAGCAGCCAGTGTTGTAGCCGCCTGGTATGAAGGGAGGGCCGATCCACCCATCTGTAAAGGTCACAGTGGAGGGTGGTGAAGGGTGCACATGTGGCAACACGGATTGCTGAGTGGGGGAGTGGGTCCAGTTTTCTGAGGGTGGTCTTTGATGCCATTTTATAAATTATATCACCATAGTCAAATAAGACAAGATAAGATAAGATAAAATAAGATAATCCTTTATTAGTCCCTCAGTGGGGAAATTACAGGATTACGGCAGCATTGCTCACAGTAATAAGTAAAAAACAAGTAGTATAATAAACAGTAAATAAACAAAAATAAGATAAAAGAGTAAAAGCAAGAATAATATTATATATAGATATAAATAGAGGAAGGATAGTTATTTTCACAAGGGTGAATTTGGCAGTGTGTGAAGGAGGCCTTGTTTCGATACAGGAAACCCAGTCTAGCTTTGACTTTAGCCAGAAGGTTATTGATGTGCATGTTAAATGAGAGAGATGAGTCCAACCAGAAGCCAAGGAATTTGTAGGAGGTGACAAACTCCATCTCCGTACCATCAGCACTGTAGATCTTGGGAGGGCTGGGGATGAGGAGGTTTTTCCGGTCAAACAGCATACATTTGGTCTTTTTGGAGCTGAGGAGCAGGTGGAGGTTGTTGAAAGACTGTTGGATGGAGGTGAGGCTTTGTTGAAGAGTGGACACAGCAGAGTGGAGTGAAGGACCAGCTGAATATATGATGGTGTCATCAGCATACAGATGAATCCTGGAATTTCCAGCAGCTTTGGCTACATCGTTAATATAAATGGAAAACAAAATAGGGCCTAAGATGGAACCTTGAGGCACACCTTTAGAGATGGTAAGCGGTTCAGACATGATTTTTTCAGTCTTCACCTGCTGGACACGACCAGCCAGGTAGTTCGCAAAAAAGTTGCAACATCTACTGGACAAGCCAATGCTGGTAAGTCTTTGCAGGAGAATGTTATGGTTGACCGAGTCAAAAGCCTTGGCTAGGTCTATAAAGGCAGCTACACAAGTCTGTTTGTTTGTAGTTGAGACCTAGCTGTTCTTGTAGTTTAGACCTAGGTGCTCCTGTAGTTTAGACCATGCTGCTCTTGTAGTTTAGACGTAGTTGGTATTGTAGTTTAGACCTAGCTGCTCTTGTAGTTTAGAACTAGTTGGTCTTGTAGTTTAGACCTTGCTGCTCTTGTAGTTTAGTCCTAGCTGCTCTTGTAGTTTAGACCTAGTTGGTCTTGTAGTTTAGACCTAGCTGCTCTTGTAGTTTAGAACTAGTTGGTCTTGTAGTTTAGAACTAGTTGGTCTTGTAGTTTAGACCTAGCTGCTCTTGTAGTTTAGACCTAGCTGCTCTTGTAGTTTAGACCTAGCTGCTCTTGTAGTTGAGACCTAGCAGCTCTTGTAGTTTAGACCTAGCAGCTCTTGTAGTTTAGACCTAGCTGCTCTTGTAGTTTAGACCTAGCTGCTTTTGAAGTTGAGACCTAGGTGCTCCTGTAGTTTAGACCATGCTGCTCTTGTAGTTTAGACGTAGTTGGTATTGTAGTTTAGACCTAGCTGCTCTTGTAGTTTAGAACTAGTTGGTCTTGTAGTTTAGACCTTGCTGCTCTTGTAGTTTAGTCCTAGCTGCTCTTGTAGTTTAGACCTAGTTGGTCTTGTAGTTTAGACCTAGCTGCTCTTGTAGTTTAGAACTAGTTGGTCTTGTAGTTTAGAACTAGTTGGTCTTGTAGTTTAGACCTAGCTGCTCTTGTAGTTTAGATTTAGACCTAGCTGCTCTTGTAGTTTAGAACTAGTTGGTCTTGTAGTTTAGAACTAGTTGGTCTTGTAGTTTAGACCTAGCTGCTCTTGTAGTTTAGACCTAGCTGCTCTTGTAGTTTAGACCTAGCTGCTCTTGTAGTTTAGACCTAGCTGCTCTTGTAGTTGAGACCTAGCAGCTCTTGTAGTTTAGACCTAGCTGCTCTTGTAGTTTAGACCTAGCTTAACTCCCTACGTGCCCTCTGAGTTGAGCTGTGGTGACGGATCCAGAGCTGACCTGAAACAGATGCTCAGCTTAATTCCCTCTGCAGACTCTAATGGAGACAAATGGACGAACCGGGGAGCGACAGAAGGTCTTTATTCATCTACATTCATCCATATTCATCTACATTCATCGTCATTCATCTACATGTTGTATTTATTTGTGTCTTCATAGTGTTTGTGGTTCCAGGTCCACTGGGGATCAGGTTCCTGCTCCTGTTCCTCCAGGTATAAGGTTTCTACCTAAAACTCATAAAACAGAGTTCAGCTTTAAATATGGTTTCATACATGGAAACATGGAAATCTATAATCAATATTTGAATGTCTTCTTGGCCTTCTGTTGATGTGACAGTCAAGAAGCTCTTTGTTTGAATGCATTTTGTAATAGTTTGTTTTTATTTACCTGCTTATATGAATTATAAACAAATGATATTTAGATATCATTAGATATGCTTTGATATGTCTTTCAGACGGATGCATGTCCGTCTTCACAGACAATGAACTGAAACTAAACCAAACATCAGTTCACAGAACGCAGCAGAAGAGATCAGATCTCCTTCATCCAGTCATATTCTCACTCCTTCACCACAACAGTAATATTTAATGCTCCCATTTTTAATATTCAGAGTTGAGGCGTTAGGGAAGGTAACACCGGTTCAGGGGTGAAGTCTTCCTTTAATGACTCTGGTGGCTAAATGAGAGCTGGCTCAACAACAACAGACAACATGAATACATATTAATACACAATTAATAAACATTAATACATGTTAATACTTAATAGACATTAATACACATTAATACACATAAATACACATTAATACACATCAATACATATGAATACATATGAATACACATTAATACATATGAATGCATATTAATACAGATTAATACAGATTAATAGACATTAATAAACATTATTACACATTAATAGACATTAATGCACAAACCTTTAAGCCCCAAGCTATTTTCTAGGTTTCTGCTCGAAATATCATACCCAAACTAAAAAAGGTTTATCTCAGCAACAACAAAGGCTCTTTGAATAATGTTGGTGTTATAATAAAGGCAACACATGTGTGCTTTTGTTCAGATGTGTAAATATTAGTATATTTGTTACTGGTTAAGAGTAAATAAAGATGAAAGACAGCAACATTTTAATTTCCAGGTTCGCCTAGGAGAAAAAAGCACTTTCAGGATGATTATCTCTTAGAAGGATGCAGGTCAAAGGTCAAAAACCACAAAGATCACAGCACACTATGGGACCAGTGTCTCTGGAAAGTTTGACTTTGAAAGAGTAAAGCAGAACAAAGTTAGAGGTTTTAGTACAGATTAATTAGACGATTTGGGCAATTTTCTCATGTACCAAACCATATATTTCACTTGTATCTTACTTATGGTGTTCAATACATCAAATACAGCAGTCTTTGTTGATATCTGTCTTTTTCTGATAGCACCGAGCTACGGGTCGCTAGTTCCGGAAACGAGTGGGCTGACTCCTGACAAAATGATGATTATGATATTTTCATAATTCTTTCAGTTGGTGTTTGAGTTGTGTGGAAACGGCTTACTGATTCTTGTAGCCCAAGTTCTCTTGTTTAATTTGATGTACAACATCAATATATGCTCATGTTTATTGTAAGAGTTTACACAGTCTAACTATAATGTGTAAATCGGCGCCCAATTGTCGCCATGGGGCTTAAAAGGTACACATTAATACATATTAATACACATAAATGCACATTAATACACATTAATATGTATTAATGTGTATTAACGTGTATTAATGCACATTAATACGTATTAATGTGCATTAATACACGTTAATACACATTAATACGTATTAATGCACATTGGTACATATTTAACAGTAATCGTCAGGCAGCAACAAAACGACGTTGAGGAGTCGTCGTTGCTAATGGAGCTCCGTGGTACTGAAGGTTGGTGGAGGACCAGGACACGGCGCTGCAGAGAAGAACGCTTTGACCCTGAAGGTCGTCGTCTATAACCAGCTGGTGAATGCACCACCTGGGATGAAGACGTGTGAATAAGATCAGTCTCGGGACACGAAACGCCACCATAACTCATCCAAACGGGGACCATTAATTAGAGAAGACAAACACTGAATAAGACGATGCTCCGCTTCTTCCTTCTTTTCTTTATCATAACAACTGTGAAGCGACTGGACTTCTGCTGTGAAGGTGGAGAGTCTCTGAGGAGACGGAAGAGGAGAAGCTGAGAGAAGAACATCAGCTCCTCATCGTCTCCTTTAGTGTTTAGAGGAGAAGCTGAGAGGAGAACATCAGCTCCTCGTGGTCTCCTTTAGTGTTTAGAGGAGAAGCTGAGAGGAGAACATCAGCTCCTCGTGGTCTCCTTTAGTGTTTAGAGGAGAAGCTGAGAGGAGAACATCAGCTCCTCGTGGTCTCCTTTAGTGTTTAGAGGAGAAGCTGAGAGAAGAACATCAGCTCCTCATCGTCTCCTTTAGTGTTTAGAGGAGAAGCTGAGAGGAGAACATCAGCTCCTCGTGGTCTCCTTTAGTGTTTAGAGGAGAAGCTGAGAGGAGAACATCAGCTCCTCGTGGTCTCCTTTAGTGTTTAGAGGAGAAGCTGAGAGGAGAACATCAGCTCCTCGTGGTCTCCTTTAGTGTTTAGAGGAGAAGCTGAGAGGAGAACATCAGCTCCTCGTGGTCTCCTTTAGTGTTTAGAGGAGAAGCTGAGAGGAGAACATCAGCTCCTCGTGGTCTCCTTTACTGTTTAGAGGAGAAGCTGAGAGGAGAACATCAGCTTTACTGTTTAGCAGTTCGGTCCCTGAACTCACCGCCGTGCTGCAGGCGGACGCAGATCCAACATGGCGGCTCTTTAAGACACCCGGCATCGCCTCGATCCTTCTCCGGGTCCTTTAGTCCAGAGCTCCTCAACCAAGAGACAAACATTTAGGACCGATCGATTGGAGGAGAAAATACAAATAAATAAAAAGCAACCATGTTTTTATTATTTCTTGTTTTATTCATTTGAAGGTTTCTTTAACTGTCTTTTAAAACGAGCCTCCCTGGTGCAGTGCCTCTCGGGTCCTCTGGCTGAAGGAGCATCCTGAGTATCTGAAGGATCCTTTTAGTCTCACTGTTGGTCTCAGATCTCAGTACCAGATCAGGTCTGGTGATGGACACCCTGAACCTCCTCAGATGAGACACTGCAGCACTATTTAAATCAAAGCTGTTCATGTCTTGGAGTTACATTGAAAAGACCAAACGGGAGCAATGAAGGAGAGTAAATCAGCCAGTGAGACTCAGCTGGGATCAGGAACGTTCCAGTGAATTACACAAATGTCCTTTCCTGGTTTTATGGCCTGGCTGCTTTACTGCTCCGCCCCCTCAGGAACTGTTTGGACAAATTAAAACCGCAGTTCGATGCTGCAGAGACGGGGGAGCGAGGAGCGAGGGGAGTTTCCTGTCCCCGGTCCCGGGTCCGTCTTCTGCAGGAGGACGATTCTCAAGACTCAGCTTTTCTCAAACATTGACGCTCGAGCACAAACCTGCAAAAGGTTACGACATTTAGGACTCGAGTCTTTTTAATGTGGATTTAAAATGATTTCCTTGAGGTCTCAGGTATCAGAAGAGTTTAGACACAATCTGGTCCCTCGTGGTTCAGGTCTTTAGGTCCTCAGTCCGGCCCTGCTCTTCTAAGAATGACTTTTCTCATTCTACAAACATGAAATGTCGATTATGTTTTAACGTGTTTTATGAGGACACACAAACGTTGTGGTCGAATCAAGACCTTCACCCAGCAGTGAAGCGTACTGACCCAGACCTGGTTCAGAATGTAGCTGTTTGTCTGATCGTGAACATATTTTAAAATGCTGTTTTAAAATCAGCAGTTACACCACTAACTTTGAGACGTGTGAGCAGGTTCTATAGAGACCAGGTTCTATAGAGACCAGGTTCTTTAGAGACCAGGTTCTTTAGAGAGCAGGTTCTATAGAGACCAGGTTCTATAGAAACCATGTTCTATAGAAACCATGTTCTATAGAGACCATGTTCTATAGAGACCAGGTTCTATAGAAACCATGTTCTATAGAAACCATGTTCTTTAGAGAACAGGTTCTATAGAGACCAGGTTCTATAGAAACCATGTTATATAGAAACCATGTTCTTTAGAGAACAGGTTCTATAGAGACCAGGTTCTATAGAAACCATGTTCTATAGAAACCATGTTCTTTAGAGAACAGGTTCTATAGAGACCAGGTTCTTTAGAGACCAGGTTCTATAGAAACCATGTTCTATAGAAACCATGTTCTTTAGAGAACAGGTTATATAGAGACCAGGTTCTATAGAAACCATGTTCTTTAAAGAACAGGTTCTATAGAGACCAGGTTCTATAGAGACCAGGTTCTTTAGAGAACAGGTTCTTTGGAGAGCAGGTTCTATAGAGACCATGTTATATAGAAACCAGGTTCTTTAGAGAGCAGGTAAAATAGAGACAAGGTTCTATTGAAACCATGTTCTATAGAAACCATATTCTTTAGAGAAAAGGTTCTATAGAGACCAGGTTCTATAGAAACCATGTTCTATAGAAACCATGTTCTTTAGAGAACAGGTTCTATAGAGACCAGGTTCTTTAGAGACCAGGTTCTTTAGAAACCATGTTCTATAGAAACCATGTTCTTTAGAGAACAGGTTATATAGAGACCAGGTTCTATAGAAACCATGTTCTTTAAAGAACAGGTTCTATAGAGACCAGGTTCTATAGAGACCAGGTTCTTTAGAGAACAGGTTATTTGGAGAGCAGGTTCTATAGAGACCATGTTATATAGAAACCAGGTTCTTTAGAGAGCAGGTAAAATAGAGACAAGGTTCTATTGAAACCATGTTCTATAGAAACCATATTCTTTAGAGAAAAGGTTCTATAGAGACCAGGTTCTATAGAGACCAGGTTCTATAGAAACCATGTTCTATAGAAACCATGTTCTTTAGAGAACAGGTTCTATAGAGACCAGGTTCTATAGAAACCATGTTCTATAGAAACCATGTTCTTTAGAGAACAGGTTCTATAGAGACCATGTTATATAGAAACCAGGTTCTTTAGAGAGCAGGTAAAATAAAGACAAGGTTCTATTGAAACCATGTTCTATAGAAACCATGTTCTTTAGAGAACAGGTTATATAGAGACCAGGTTCTATAGAAACCATGTTCTTTAAAGAACAGGTTCTATAGAGACCAGGTTCTATAGAGACCAGGTTCTTTAGAGAACAGGTTCTTTGGAGAACAGGTTCTATAGAGACCATGTTATATAGAAACCAGGTTCTTTAGAGAGCAGGTAAAATAGAGACAAGGTTCTATTGAAACCATGTTCTATAGAAACCATATTCTTTAGAGAAAAGGTTCTATAGAGACCAGGTTCTATAGAAACCATGTTCTATAGAAACCATGTTCTTTAGAGAACAGGTTCTATAGAGACCAGGTTCTTTAGAGACCAGGTTCTTTAGAAACCATGTTCTATAGAAACCATGTTCTTTAGAGAACAGGTTATATAGAGACCAGGTTCTATAGAAACCATGTTCTTGAAAGAACAGGTTCTATAGAGACCAGGTTCTATAGAGACCAGGTTCTTTAGAGAACAGGTTCTTTGGAGAGCAGGTTCTATAGAGACCATGTTATATAGAAACCAGGTTCTTTAGAGAGCAGGTAAAATAGAGACAAGGTTCTATTGAAAACATGTTCTATAGAAACCATATTCTTTAGAGAAAAGGTTCTATAGAGACCATGTTCTATAGAGACCAGGTTCTATAGAAACCATGTTCTATAGAAACCATGTTCTTTAGAGAACAGGTTCTATAGAGACCAGGTTCTATAGAAACCATGTTCTATAGAAACCATGTTCTTTAGAGAACAGGTTCTATAGAGACCATGTTATATAGAAACCAGGTTCTTTAGAGAGCAGGTAAAATAAAGACAAGGTTCTATTGAAACCATGTTCTATAGAAACCATATTCTTTAGAGAAAAGGTTCTATAGAGACCAGGTTCTATAGAGACCATGTTCTATAGAGACCAGGTTCTATGGAGACCAGGTTCTTTGGAGAGCAGGTTCTATAGAGACCAGGTTATTTAGAGACCAGGTTCTTTAGAGAGCAGGTTCCATAGAGAACAGGTTATATAGAAACCAGGTTCTTTAGAGAGCAGGTTCTATAGAGACCAGGTTCTATAGAGACTAGGTTCTTTAGAGACCAGGTTCTTTAGAGAGCAGGTTCTATAGAGACCAGGTTCTATCGAAACCATGTTCTATAGAAACCATGTTCTATAGAGACCATGTTCTATGGAGACCAGGTTCTATAGAAACCATGCTCTATAGAAACCATGTTCTTTAGAGAACAGGTTATATAGAGACCAGGTTCTATAGAAACCATGTTCTTTAAAGAACAGGTTCTATAGAGACCAGGTTCTATAGAGACCAGGTTCTTTAGAGAACAGGTTCTTTGGAGAGCAGGTTTTATAGAGACCATGTTATATAGAAACCAGGTTCTTTAGAGAGCAGGTAAAATAGAGACAAGGTTCTATTGAAAACATGTTCTATAGAAACCATATTCTTTAGAGAAAAGGTTCTATAGAGACCATGTTCTATAGAGACCAGGTTCTATAGAAACCATTTTCTATAGAAACCATGTTCTTTAGAGAACAGGTTCTATAGAGACCAGGTTCTATAGAAACCATGTTCTATAGAAACCATGTTCTTTAGAGAACAGGTTCTATAGAGACCATGTTATATAGAAACCAGGTTCTTTAGAGAGCAGGTAAAATAAAGACAAGGTTCTATTGAAACCATGTTCTATAGAAACCATATTCTTTAGATAAAAGGTTCTATAGAGACCAGGTTCTATAGAGACCATGTTCTATAGAGACCAGGTTCTATGGAGACCAGGTTCTTTGGAGAGCAGGTTCTATAGAGACCAGGTTATTTAGAGACCAGGTTCTTTAGAGAGCAGGTTCCATAGAGAACAGGTTATATAGAAACCAGGTTCTTTAGAGAGCAGGTTCTATAGAGACCAGGTTCTATAGAGACTAGGTTCTTTAGAGACCAGGTTCTTTAGAGAGCAGGTTCTATAGAGACCAGGTTCTATAGAAACCATGTTCTATAGAAACCATGTTCTATAGAGACCATGTTCTATAGAGACCAGGTTCTATAGAAACCATGCTCTATAGAAACCATGTTCTTTAGAGAACAGGTTATATAGAGACCATGTTCTATAGAAACCATGTTCTTTAGAGAACAGGTTCTATAGAGACCATGTTATATAGAAACCAGGTTCTTTAGAGAGTAGGTAAAATAAAGACAAGGTTCTATTGAAACCATGTTCTATAGAAACCATATTCTTTAGAGAAAAGGTTCTATAGAGACCATGTTCTATAGAGACCAGGTTCTATGGAGACCAGGTTCTTTGGAGAGCAGGTTCTATAGAGACCAGGTTCTTTAGAGACCAGGTTCTTTAGAGAGCAGGTTCCATAGAGAACAGGTTATATAGAAACCAGGTTCTTTAGAGAGCAGGTTCTATAGAGACCAGGTTCTATAGAGACCAGGTTCTTTAGAGAACAGGTTATTTGGAGAGCAGGTTATATAGAGACCATGTTATATAGAGACCAGGTTCTTTAGAGACCAGGTTCTATAGAGAACAGGTTATATAGAGACCAGGTTATGTAGAGACCAGGTTCTATAGAGACCAGGTTCTTTGGAGAGCAGGTTCTATAGAGACCAGGTTCTATAGAGACCAGGTTCTTTAGAGAACAGGTTCTTTTGAGAGCAGGTTCTATAGAGACCATGTTCTTTAGAGAACTGGTTCTTTAAAGAGCAGGTTCTATAGAGACCAGGTTCTTTAGAGACCAGGTTCCTTAGAGAGCAGGTTCTCTAGAGACTGAAGGCGTTCTCTCGGCACAAAGAGCTTCTGTTCACACAGATCTGAGGAAGGGAACGTTCTCCTTTGTCTTCTGTTCTTAATTCACATCCTTGAAGTTTTTTTCTTTTCTTTTCAGATAATCATGAATTTCAATTAAGTTTCCAACTTTTACATTTTCCTGACTTGAATGAAAAGAAAGAAATAATGACGACGACGTGATTGAAGGACGAAGAACGACCTTCAGAAGTCAAGAGGAGACGAAGGGAAGCCGAGAGAGACGGAGAGGAACTAAGAGTCAGACTCACTCTGCTTTGAGACAGACTCACTCTGCACACATCGAGCTGCTATTAACGGAGGAGGAGCAGCAGGGGAGCAGAAGAGGAGTCTGAGAGGAGGCTGGATGAGGCTGGATGAGGCGGTAGGAGGCTGGAGGAGACGGGAGGAGGCTGGTGGAGACGGGAGGAGAAAAAAAATGCTCTGACGCCTCCCCAAAATGAGTTGGTGATTACCGCATCTTCCATATTCTGGCCGTGATCGGTGGATCCGGGACCCGAGGGAGGGGTGCTGGCCTCGGCGCGGATGTAGACTCCTCCGTGGGGTGGGTGTCGGACGGGCCATAGCTGCCGAGCGACCGCTGTCCCGCTGCACGGGGGGATGAACGGCCAGGTGGTCCTCCGCCAAGGTGATGGCGGTCTCCAGTGCCGCAGGGCGGTGACAGCGGACCCAGGCTGACGTTCGGGCCGGCAGGCTGCCCACAAACTGTTCCAGGACCACCTTCTCCGCCACTTCCTGTGCCCTCACCGAGCCTCCCGGTTGCAGCCATCTGGTGGCGGCTTCTTTCAGCCGCTGAGCGAACACCAATGGCCGGTCATCGGACCCCAGCCTGGCATCACGGAACCGCCGCCGGTGGTCCTCCGGAGACAGGCCCAGCCGATCCATGGCGGCTTTACGCACGTCCGCGTACACCTGCCTGCCTGCCGGGGGGCAGCCCCAGAGCCGCTGTCTGTGCCTCCCTGGCCAGAAGAGGCAGGAGGCGGACCGCCCACTCGGCCTCAGGCCAGCCACACGCCCCCGCTGTAGCCTCCAAGGAGTCCAGGAATGACTGGGCATCGTCCACCGCGGTCATCCTGTGTACAATCAGCCCCGTCAGCGCAGAGGGGCCCTCCTCCGGCGGGGCTCCAGTTGTCCGGGCTGCGATCTCCTCCAGGGCGAAGGTCTGCCTCTCGGCCTGGTCCCCAAGAGCCCCCAGGAATTGCCTGTTTGTCTCCGCCTGCTCGCGCTGCATGGCCGCGATCCCCACCAGCATCTGCCCCATGGTCGGCTGGGTCGGCACCTCGGCGTGCTGCTCCTGGTGCTCCATATGCCCGCCCCACCTTGGGCTCCACTGTAACACGTGTGAGTCCCGGCGAAGCATAAAAGAGGGCAACACACGGTATTTCACAAGTAACCGGCTTTATTGTTTCCAGCTTCCGTTTCAGTTCTGCTTCCGAACTCTCGGACAGCCACGACCTGCTCTTATATTGGAGAGACGAACATTCAATTGACCCCAGCTGAGGCGGATTACACATCACGGCACTGTTCCCTGAACCACCCCCCCGCCCCCTCTGCAGCTGAGCCTAACCACACCCCTCTGCCACAACCTGTTACTGCTGTACTGACGGAGTTGCCAACTTCATTTCGTTGAATGTTTTTTACAATGACAATAAACATCCTTACCTTACCTACTAGTTAGGTTACAATAACTAAACTACTCAGTTAGGTTTAAACTACTAAACTACTCCAGGTAGAACCAGACAACTAAAGTTTAGACAACTAAACTAGTTTTGAAGACTCCAAGATGGAGGCGTGAGTCTGGTGATGGAGCGGCTCAGAACTTCCATCAAACTGCAGATTATTCATCCGCATATTCAGATTTTCTCTTAAATACGTCATCACACACGTTACAGAAGATGAACCCACTAAAAGTTTGGCACAAATTACAGATTCCCCTCGTGCGGCTGGAAAAAGTGCACGTGCACGTGCACTTTTGTCTGGTTCTAAACACAGAACCGGAGTCTGTGTCTGGTTCTAAACACAGAACCGGAGCGAGGCGGTTCCTTTAGAGCCCACTGTTCCTCCTCCTCATTTCAGGACAGTTCACATTCACAGATGATGAAATTGCCAATAATTGCTTCTCCGTCGTCGGCTCCTCTGTTCTCATTCTCCTCCTCCTCCTCTTCCTCCTCCTCCTCCTCCTCCTCCTCCTCCTCTCTTCACATTGTATTCTCTTCCTCTTCCTGCTCTTCCTCATCTTCCTATTCCTCCTCCTCCTCTTCCTCTTCCTCCTCTTCCTCTTCCTCCTCTCTCAAAGGTAAACCGCTGCAGATTGTTTCCTAACGAGCGAGATGAGACGTCTGGTGTTCCCCCTCCAACACGTTGCCGTGGCAACCGTGAAAAGACTTGCTTCCTCTTGACCGCCGAGTGTGTGTGTCTGTGTGTGTCTGTGTGTGTCTGTGTGTGTGTGTGTCTGTGTGTGTGTGTGTGTCTGTGTGTGTGCGTTGTGTCTCAGCTTGATAGAAGTCAATGAGGTCGATGCTACAGCTCTGAATATCAAACATGTAACAATACGCTGCCTTTCAGACGGATTCAGACTTTCTTACACGTTTTATATATATAAATATATATATATATAAATAAATATATATATATATACATATATATATATATATATATATATATATATATATATATATATAAATATATATATATATTTATATATATATGTATTTTTTTTTTGAGGTTTTGGACTCGATAAAAAAGCTGCGTAGTTTCTTCATGCTTTATGTCTTTTTTATATTGAATAAAATAACCAGAACATCTCTCATACAGACGACATGTGATCGTTATCATGAGCTTTCTAAACATTTTTATTATATAGTTACAAATTATAACAAATTGTCATATATTATTACATATATATGTTAAATATGTATTATATTTTGATTTAAATTTAAAAAAAGAAAAATTAAACAAAAGAAATCAGGTCTCTCTGGACAAAGACAACAGTGTTTTACACACACGCACAAACACACAGACACACAAACACATACACGCACACAACCACCCGCACACACACAAACACAGACACAAACACACACACACACTTTTATTCTGACATGTTTTTTAATAAAGTCAAAATGTGGACAAGAAACAACAACCAAACTGTGGTTTTAAGGGGACTGTCCCTTTAAAAGAGGAGGAGACACTGTGAGCTCTGGACTCTTCACTCGACGCCCACTTCATGGGAACATTACGGAAAACGTGGCTTTAGACCCACTTGAGGGGAAATAAAGGGGCGAACTGGGAGTTAAGGGGTTCTAAAGTGTGTTTCAGGTCAAACAAACCCGGAGCAGACACAACGTCTCTAATTGGTCGTCCTGCCTGACCCCGAGCGCTCTCTTGTTTCCTTTTTGTTTTAATTGACTCCGCCTCCCTTCATGTGTCGACCCCCCCCCCCCCCCCCCTGTCAGACCGCCTGACCTCCTCCTCATGACGGAGGATGGCCCAGTGCCAGCCTGTCATGTCCGTCACGCCGGGCGATACAGGAAGTCATGTTTCCTGACCGGCTGTGTATATATATATATATATATATATATATATATATATATATATATATATATATATATATATATATATCCGTATACAAGTGAAGGACGTCCTACTCCACCCAGGAGTCAACGCTCCGTCCTGGAACACAGACCTCAGACCAGCTCCTGCCAGCTCGTAAAGCTTTTATAGGGCAGGAGATGAGTTTTGACAGAAAGCAATAACCCCAAAAGCATATTCTGTCTTTTATCATTGACGTTTCTGAACATTGTGAGCAATCAATCACGGCCGTTAATATCTCACATGACCATCAGTGTCACGGTTAATGAGCCCCCCCCCCCCCCCCCTGCTGGTCTGGACCGTTCAACCTTCATTTATCCGTCTGATAAACACGTCAGACCATAACTAGATCACCAGCCACTCAACTATTCATAAACCTGCCGGGGGGCACTGAGCTGTGGCCCCGACGGACCTCCTGGTTCCTCCTCCTCTCCGCATCGCTCAGTGAACGCGTCGTGTTGCCTTCAAGTGCACATGCGTTTGCAGTAATTCAATGAGCACCTGTTCTTGTGTTTGTTACGAGCCCTCCTCCAGAAATGTGTAGGTTTCCTCTTTATGAAACTATTAATGCGACTTCAATGCATACAGATCTTGAGCTTAAGCCGGGCTCAGACTGCCGGTTGAGCCCCGGTTCACCCGCCCGACGGTCGGAGAGGAAGGCGATGTCGGCCCAGATTATCCGGTAATGTGAGGGGTTTACGGATCCACCCCTAACCCCCCGAACCGTCGGAGATGTGAGAGGAACATCTGTGAAGTGTCTCCTGATGCGTGTGATGCAACCAGATGTGGGAACCGGTGAGCATCTTAAACTGTAGTCTGAGCCCGGCGGTGGACCTGTTCCACCTTTGAACTCAGAGACTCGCCTGAGGGGTTAAAAAGGAGGTTCTCTTGAAATAAACCTTTTGTTTTCACAGCTGGAAGCCGGAAGAACCGACATCATTGTCGGGTTTCTTACTTTCGCTCAGAAAAAGGAACAAAATCAAAGCTCTAAAAACATTTCAAAGGTGTTACATAATGAAATGTAAATGACAGCCTCAATGTCCACATTGAAGACAACAGCTGCCACTCAAAGTCATCAGAGCTTAGCCAATCAGAAAGAGAGACTCACGGAGGGTTGATTGACTTCCACGAGCATCTTTTCTCTTGTCTACTCCTCTGAACCCGGGCGACATCGCTCAGTGTGATGTACATTTCTTCATTTGTGAGAAGTCAGTGTTTCCCCAGCAGCCCATCAGAAGCATTCCAGATGTTTCAGAGAGTCCTCCTTCCATTATAACAGGAAGCTGAAGCAGGAAGCATTAGCAGGACGCTGAAGCAGGAAGCATTAGCAGGAAGCTGAAGCAGGAAGCATTAGCAGGAAGCTGAAGCAGGAAGCATTAGCAGGAAGCTGAAGCAGGAAGCATTAGCAGGAAGCATTAGCAGGAAGCATTAGCAGGACGCTGAAGCAGGAAGCTGAAGCAGGAAGCATTAGCAGGAAGCTGAAGCAGGAAGCATTAGCAGGAAGCATTAGCAGGACGCTGAAGCAGGAAGCATTAGCAGGAAGCATTAGCAGGACGCTGAAGCAGGAAGCATTAACAGGAAGCTGAAGCAGGAAGCATTAGCAGGACGCTGAAGCAGGAAGCATTAGCAGGACGCTGAAGGAGGAAGCTGAAGCAGGAAGCATTAGCAGGAAGCATTAGCAGGACGCTGAAGGAGGACGCTGAAGCAGGAAGCATTAGCAGGAAGCTGAAGCAGGAAGCATTAGCAGGACGCTGAAGGAGGACGCTGAAGCAGGAAGCATTAGCAGGACGCTGAAGCAGGAAGCATTAGCAGGACGCTGAAGGAGGAAGCTGAAGCAGGAAGCATTAGCAGGACGCTGAAGCAGGAAGCATTAGCAGGAAGCTGAAGCAGGAAGCATTAGCAGGAAGCTGAAGCAGGAAGCATTAACAGGACCCTGAAGCAGGAAGCATTAGCAGGAAGCTGAAGCAGGAAGCATTAACAGGAAGCTGAAGCAGGAAGCATTAGCAGGAAGCTGAAGCAGGAAGCATTAGCAGGAAGCTGAAGCAGGAAGCATTAGCAGGAAGCATTAGCAGGAAGCTGAAGCAGGAAGCATTAGCAGGAAGCTGAAGCAGGAAGCATTAGCAGGACGCTGAAGCAGGAAGCATTAGCAGGAAGCTGAAGCAGGAAGCATTAGCAGGAAGCTGAAGCAGGAAGCATTAGCAGGAAGCTGAAGCAGGAAGCATTAGCAGGACGCTGAAGCAGGAAGCATTAGCAGGAAGCTGAAGCAGGAAGCATTAGCAGGAAGCTGAAGCAGGAAGCATTAGCATGACGCTGAAGCAGGAAGCATTAGCAGGAAGCTGAAGCAGGAAGCATTAGCAGGAAGCTGATGCAGGAAGCATTAGCAGGAAGCTGATGCAGGAAGCATTAGCAGGAAGCTGAAGCAGGAAGCATTAACAGGACGCTGAAGCAGGAAGCTGAAGCAGGAAGCATTAGCAGGAAGCTGAAGCAGGAAGCATTAGCAGGACGCTGAAGCAGGAAGCTGAAGCAGGAAGCATTAGCAGGACGCTGAAGCAGGAAGCATTAGCAGGACGCTGAAGCAGGAAGCATTAGCAGGACGCTGAAGCAGGAAGCTGAAGCAGGAAGCATTAGCAGGAAGCTGAAGCAGGAAGCTGAAGCAGGAAGCTGAAGCAGGAAGCATTAGCAGGACGCTGAAGCAGGAAGCATTAGCAGGAAGCTGAAGCGGGAAGCATTAGCAGGACGCTGAAGCAGGAAGCTGAAGCAGGAAGCATTAGCAGGAAGCTGAAGCAGGAAGCTGAAGCAGGAAGCATTAGCAGGACGCTGAAGCAGGAAGCATTAGCAGGACGCTGAAGCAGGAAGCTGAAGCAGGAAGCATTAGCAGGAAGCTGAAGCAGGAAGCATTAGCAGGACGCTGAAGCAGGAAGCATTAGCAGGACGCTGAAGCAGGAAGCATTAGCAGGACGCTGAAGCAGGAAGCTGAAGCAGGAAGCATTAGCAGGAAGCTGAAGCAGGAAGCATTAGCAGGACGCTGAAGCAGGAAGCATTAGCAGGAAGCTGAAGCGGTTAACACTCGCTGGTGAAGCTCAGGGAGAATGAGAGGTCAGCAGAAAGAAAACCTTCTGCTACCGAGTCTCAGCTTCCACTCAGAGGTTCAACCGGAGCTCAAGATCCACTCCTAGAGTCTTATTGTCTGGAAACTAAAAGAGAAGCAGCTCACAGAGAAGAGCTGCTGAGTCCGGCAGAGTCCTCCAGAGTCAGCCAGAGTCCTGCAGAGTCCAGAGTCCTGCAGAGTCTAGAGTCCTGCAGAGTCTAGAGTCCTCCAGAGTCAGCCAGAGTCCTCCAGAGTCCAGAGTCCTCCAGAGTCTAGAGTCCTGCAGAGTCTAGAGTCCTCCAGAGTCAGCCAGAGTCCTCCAGAGTCCAGAGTCCTCCAGAGTCCAGAGTCCTGCAGCAGCTCCCTCTCCTCAGGGGAAGTGCACCAGAACCATCAGGTGTTGGTTTGATGTTCTTCTGCAGCATCAGAGGGTCAGGAACCGTATTTGTGGTCCAGGAACCGTAATGTTGTAAAACGAGCGGTTGGATTTAAGCAACTAAACTAATTCAGTTTAGAAAAGAAGAAAAAGGTCTTTAATAAAATAATACGTTAACAAGCATGAAGTCAACGTTTACTTGTGTGACTTGAACAGCGGTCTTCAGGGTGAAAGTCCTGGGCTGGTTTGACGTGTTGTTTGACCTACTTAATATACATATCTATCTATATATATATATAGATAGATATGTATATACATATACTTTTACACAGAGCTCGTACTGCGTCAGCATGTGTTCTTGTGTTTCCTGACGTGGACCAGGAGCATTCATTCAGAAATGGATATTACTGGATATCACAGTGTATAATAAACTAATCATTCATAAGATGTTTTGTATGGACCAAAGGGTTTGGAGCTGAGACACGCAGACAGGAAGTCAGAAGGTATTGAGAGACGGACTAACACGTAGACTCCTTCAGCTTCTGGTTTCAAACTGATTCCTTTAGTTTACGTTTTGTTGGAAAAGATCCATCAAGTTATCGGAGCGTACCATTAACATGAGCTGCGGGGAGGACTCTTACAAAAGGTCACACTAGTCATGATGTCACGGGGAGGGAACTGTGGAGGAGGAGGAGGAGCAGAGTGGACGTTTAAAATAATGATCTAACACGAGGTTCGGCCTAGACTATGCTGGAACCTGGACTATGACGAGGATCAGACCCACTGGACCAGGACAAGGGGAGGCACCGACTATAAGGACACATGAGGGGAAACAGGTGGACACAACCAGTTGACATACAGGTGTGACACATGACTCCTTTCATTGATGACATGACCTTTATTAACGCAGATCACTGTACTAGAACACTCTCAAACTACAATAAGCATAAATCCCAAATAAACAACCCGCCCCCTAAACTGTGGCTCCAGCTGGACTTGGTGGAGTCCGACTAGCAGCAGCTGCCTCAGGTTAGACTCACCTGCTTCTCTCAGGACCGGGAGCAGGTAGAAACACAGCGATGTTAGCATATGAAATATTCATTATTATACCAAAACAAGCTCCCCCTACACACACAATAAAGCTACAAGCTGAACATCATGTTCTCCAGTTAGATGAACTAATAGAATATGAAGCAGCGTTATCTTCAAAGGAGGAAATCACTCCTCAGAAACAACAACCTGCTCCAACACTCATTACTTGATTCCAGCTGGAATTATGACGAGAGGATCATAAAAACTATAAACAACGACTCAGAGCAACACACAAAGTACCAAAGAACCAAAAGATACAAAAGGAAATGAATCAGAAAGAAATGATTTCAGATCTCTAGATCATCAAGAAGACTTTTAGGAAGACTTCTGCCAAAGGAAACTAAAAGATGGATGGAAGGATAGATGGATGGATGGATGGATGGATGGATGGATGGATAGATGGATGGATGGATGGATGGATGGATGGATAGATGGATGGATGGATGGATGGATGGATGGATGGATAGATGGATGGATGGATGGATGGATGGATAGATGGATGGATGGATGGATGGATGGATGGATAGATGGATGGATAGATGGATGGATGGATGGATGGATGGATGGATGGATAGATGGATGGATAGATGGATGGATGGATGGATGGATGGATGGATAGATGGATGGATGGATGGATGGATGGATGGATAGATGGATGGATAGATGGATGGATGGATGGATGGATGGATGGATGGATGGATAGATGGATGGATAGATGGATGGATGGATGGATAGATGGATGGATAGATAGATGGATGGATGGATGGATGGATAGATGGATAGATAGATAGATAGATAGATAGATAGATAGATAGATAGATAGATAGATAGATAGATAGATAGATAGATAGATAGATAGATAGATAGGTGGATGAATGGATAGATAGATAGGTGGATGGTAGATAGATAGATAGATAGATAGATAGATAGATAGATAGATAGATAGATAGATAGATAGATAGGTGGATGGATGGATAGATAGATAGATAGATAGATAGATAGATAGATAGATAGATAGATAGATAGATAGATAGATAGATAGATAGATAGATAGATAGATGGATAGATAGATAGATAGATAGATAGATAGATAGATAGATAGATAGATAGATAGATGTAAAAAAAACAAAGTCCTAGTTTGGTTTAAAATTACTACATGAATTAATAACTTGTAATCGGTCTGAAGCAAAAGTTTGGAAACTTTTTTCAGGAAACTAAAAAATCAACTCAATCATTGTTTGAATATTTTACTTCCAAAGTGAGTTGTGTTGCTTTTGATTGGTTCCCCTGTGGAAGACGCTGCAGAAGGTTCTGCTAACTTCTAAATGAGTTCACGGCAACATTAATAATAAGTTTGTTCTTCGTATGTTGAGAGCAGATGAATTGGGACACGGAACATAAATAACCTCCTGAAATGTAGATTTATGGCAGGCTTGTTTTCCAGTGATTTAAAACCAAAGTTTTGGAAGGACATTTGTCTGATTGATGAAACATCAAGGGGATAAACCCCGTCAACGCTATCATTACCAACGCGTCAGCTCGACTTTGAACACAACACGGCCAACCTGCCAAGGAGAAATGCTAATTATGCTAATTACAAAACATAGATGTTATCCTCCGTGTGATGAAGGGAACCCTGAAAGGCGGTGAATGGGGGTGGATGGGGGGGATGGGGGGGTGGCGACGAATGGCGACGAATGGCGACGAATGGCGACGAATGGCGGTGAATGAGGTGGATGGGGGTGGATGGAGGTGGATGGGGGTGGATGGGGTGGATGGGGTGGATGGAGGTGGATGGGGTGGATGGGGTGGATGGGGGTGGATGGAGGTGGATGGGGTGGATGGGGTGGATGGAGGTGGATGGGGTGGATGGGGTGGATGGAGGTGGATGGGGTGGATGGGGTGGATGGAGGTGGATGGGGTGGATGGGGTGGATGGAGGTGAATGGGGGTGAATGGGGGTGGATGGGGGTGGATGGGGTGGATGGGGTGCATGGGGGTGGATGGGGTGGATGGGGTGGATGGGGTGGATGGGGTGGATGGAGGTGGATGGGGTGGATGGGGTGGATGGGGGTGAATGGGGGTGAATGGGGGTGAATGGGGGTGGATGGGGGTGGATGGGGGTGGATGGGGTGGATGGGGTGGATGGGGGTGGATGGGGGTGAATGGGGGTGAATGGGGGTGGATGGGGGTGGATGGGGGTGGATGGGGTGGATGGGGTGGATGGGGGTGGATGGGGGTGGATGGGGGTGGATGGAGGTGGATGGGGGTGGATGGAGGTGGATGGGGGTGGATGGGGGTAAATTGCGGGGGTGGGCCGGATAGTGGTGCCATTTTGGGATGGATAATTGCGCGTCTGCAGCAGCGGATGAGTGCATTCCTCTTTGAAGCTCTGGCTGGTTGTTCTGCACAGAGGTGTCTCCATTAAACCCATTAGCTGCAGCGTGATGGCGGGCCGACAGCGACGCTTTCTCGCGTTGACCCTGAACGCAGCATGAGAGCGTCGGGGCCAGAGGAGGCGCCGCCGAGCAGTAATTACATGACTACCTTTAAATAACTGCAGCCTGTGTGTGTGCCTGTGTGTGTGTGTGTGTGTGTCTGTGTGTGTGTGTGTGTGTTTGGGTGTGTGTCTGTGTGTGTGTGTGTGTCTGTGTGTGTGTGTGTGTGTGTCAGAATGGACTTTATGTCAATATAATATACTATTTCTCTTTAAATTTGGTAATTTTCAGGACTTGAGAACAGCAAAAAAAAAAGAGAAGCAAAAACATCAAACTGTCTGTAATGTGTACTTCGATAAAGTATTGGGTCACCGTGACCTCAGTGTGACCTCAGTGTGACCTCACTGTGACCTCAGCGTGGACCTCACTGTGACCTCACTGTGACTTCAGTGTGACCTCAGTGTGACCTCAGTGTGACATCAGCGTGGACCTCAGTGTGACCTCAGTGTGGACCTCAGTGTGACCTCACTGTGACCTCACTGTGACCTCACCTGGGGGCCTCAGCTTTAAGCCCCGCCCACCTGTTCGCTCTGACACGGGCTGATTGGCGTGTCATTGAGCCTCTCGGCTTTATGCGACTGTCCATCAAAGCTGAAAGCTGAAGGGTCCTCGTCTCCCTGGTTAAATCCCCCCCCCCCCCCCCCCAGGGCCCCGGGCACAAGGTCACCAGGCGAGTGGCGTGCCGCTGACCTTGGCGTGATGGGGTATAATATGAATACAATCATGCTGAGCGGTGAAATAATGGCGCCGTAAATTCAATAAACAAGCCGTGGAACTGACAGCGCCCTCCCTCCGCCACGTCGTCCTCTGACAGCACAAAGTAACGCAGCGCTCCCCCGAGTCCCTGGAAACGGTCGCTTCTCTGCACTAAATGTCAAGGCAGCCAGGCGTGGAGACGTGAACGTGGAGGAGCAGGAGGAGGGGCTTACCGGCGAGGAGAGGACGGCAGCACCCGCTATCAGCGGGAATCACACCGCCGGCCCGAGAGGAACCGGGCGCCCTTTAGGAGAGGGGGGGTCCTGTAATCAGCGTGCGATCCGTCACCTTTAGGATCCGAACGCAGACGCTCTTCAGGCTCATGAAAAGGTCCCGAGAAGCAATCTCTTGTCTCCGTGGAGACGGGGCAGCAGCTGTTTTGTTTTTAGGATTCATAAATGATGCAATATGACTCACGACATTGTGTTGGTGAGATTGTCCACTTTTGACTCATTTGAAGCCCGTCGGGACGTTTTTATGGTTCTGTTGCTTCAACGTGACGTTGGAGAGGTCAAGAGGTCGCGTTGGATAGCGGACCTCGTTTGAGTGACAGCTCCGTGTGCTTTGATCTCCTTGAAGACTTCACATCAAACGTTAACGTGGACGTCGTTGTCAGAGGTCGCCGTGAAGTAACCACTTTAAATAAAAAGGTCAAGACACGGAAATCCATCGAATGTACGAAACACGTCTTGTCAGCCATTATTACCTCGTGATTATTAATATCGGTTACCGAGGTTCTGGTCTCTGAGCAGGACTACAGAGACCCTGCAGGCCTTCACAGAACCAAGAAGAACCATTAAACATGTTATGTTACTAACGTGTCTTTATTATTATGTTACTAACGTGTCATTATTATTATGTTACTAACGTGTCTTTATTATTATGATACTAACGTGTCTTTATTATTATGATACTAACGTGTCTTTATTATTATGATACTAACGTGTCTTTATTATTATGATACTAACGTGTCATTATTATTATGATACTAACGTGTCTTTATTATTATGATACTAACGTGTCTTTATTATTATGTTACTAACGTGTCTTTATTATTATGATACTAACGTGTCTTTATTATTATGTTACTAATGTGTCTTTTTTATTATGATACTAACGTGTCTTTATTATTATGTTACTAACGTGTCTTTTTTATTATGTTACTAATGTGTCATTATTATTATGTTACTAATGTGTCTTTATTACTATGTTACTAACGTGTCATTATTATTATGATACTAACGTGTCATTATTATTATGATACTAACGTGTCATTATTATTATGATACTAACGTGTCATTATTATTATGTTACTAATGTGTCTTTATTACTATGTTACTAACGTGTCATTATTATTATGATACTAACGTGTCATTATTATTATGATACTAACGTGTCATTATTATTATGTTACTAACGTGTCTTTATTATTATGTTACTAACGTGTCTTTATTATTATGATACTAACGTGTCTTTATTATTATGTTACTAACGTGTCTTTATTATTATGTTACTAACGTGTCATTATTATTATGATACTAACGTGTCATTATTATTATGATACTAACGTGTCTTTATTATTATGATACTAACGTGTCTTTATTATTATGTTACTAATGTGTCTTTTTTATTATGATACTAACGTGTCTTTATTATTATGTTACTAACGTGTCTTTATTATTATGTTACTAACGTGTCTTTATTATTATGTTACTAACGTGTCATTATTATTATGATACTAACGTGTCATTATTATTATGATACTAACGTGTCTTTATTATTATGATACTAACGTGTCTTTATTATTATGTTACTAATGTGTCTTTTTTATTATGATACTAACGTGTCTTTATTATTATGTTACTAACGTGTCTTTATTATTATGTTACTAATGTGTCATTATTATGTTACAAACGTGTCTTTTTTATTATGTTACTAACGTGTCTTTATTATTATGTTACTAATGTGTCTTTATTATTATGTTACTAACGTGTCTTTATTATTATGACACTAGCGTGTCTTTATTATTATGTTACTAACGTGTCTTTATTATTATGTTACTAACGTGTCTTTATTATTATGATACTAACGTGTCTTTTTATTATGTTACTAATGTGTCTTTATTATTATGTTACTAATGTGTCTTTATTATTATGTTACTAACGTGTCTTTATTATTATGATACTAATGTGTCTTTATTATTATGTTACTAACGTGTCTTTATTATTATGTTACTAACGTGTCTTTATTATTATGTTACTAACGTGTCTTTATTATTATGTTACTAACGTGTCATTATTATTATGTTACTAACGTGTCATTATTATTATGACTACTAGCGTGTCTTTATTATTATGATACTAACGTGTCTTATTATTATGTTACTAACGTGTCTTTATTATTATGATACTAACGTGTCTTTTTATTATGTTACTAATGTGTCTTTATTATTATGTTACTAATGTGTCTTTATTATTATGTTACTAACGTGTCTTTATTATTATGATACTAATGTGTCTTTATTATTATGTTACTAACGTGTCTTTATTATTATGTTACTAACGTGTCTTTATTATTATGTTACTAACGTGTCTTTATTATTATGTTACTAACGTGTCTTTATTATTATGATACTAACGTGTCTTTTTTATTATGTTACTAACGTGTCTTTATTATTATGTTACTAATGTGTCTTTATTATTATGTTACTAACGTGTCTTTATTATTATGATACTAATGTGTCTTTATTATTATGTTACTAACGTGTCTTTATTATTATGTTACTAACGTGTCTTTATTATTATGTTACTAACGTGTCTTTATTATTATGTTACTAACGTGTCTTTATTATTATGATACTAACGTGTCTTTTTTATTATGTTACTAACGTGTCTTTATTATTATGATACTAACGTGTCTTTTTTATTATGTTACTAACGTGTCTTTATTATTATGTTACTAATGTGTCTTTATTATTATGTTACTAACGTGTCTTTATTATTATGACACTAGCGTGTCTTTATTATTATGTTACTAACGTGTCTTTATTATTATGTTACTAACGTGTCTTTATTATTATGTTACTAACGTGTCTTTATTATTATGTTACTAACGTGTCTTTTTTATTATGACACTAACGTGTCTTTATTATTATGATACTAACGTGTCTTTATTATTATGTTACAGACGTGTCTTTATTATTATGTTACTAACGTGTCTTTATTATTATGTTACTAACGTGTCTTTTTTATTATGACACTAACGTGTCTTTTTTATTATGACACTAACGTGCATTAAGACCTCATATAGCCGGAGCTCCTGTAACTGACCCCGTGACCCCGTGACCCCTGCGGTGTGTTTTGACATATCTGTGTGTGTTTGCATGTATCTATGACTCGGGGAGACTGAAGGCCTTCCTGGAGCCTCCATGAGTCCTCCTCTCCTCCCCGGTAGCCCCTCCCCCTCCTCCTCCTCCTCCTCAGACTTGTCAGAGCAGATCCTCGTCACATTACCGATGTCCTGCATCGGGGTAATTGCTTGCCAAACTCACTCCACTGATGCACATTTAAGGGGTCGCTCGTGATGGAGATCATGCTAAATTGGTTTTGAGGTTTTGAGACGTCTCCTCAGCGTGGAGAGAAAGATGTGTGTGAGATCCAGGAAGGAGGAAAAGAAATGGAATGGGGCTCTGAGCAGAATGCTGATCCGGCATTACTCCAGTCTGACTGATGGATTTCTCCTCCTGCAGCTCGACGTCTGGACGGCTCCCAGCACCTCCTCTCTCCTCCTGTGACGTCCAACGGGCTCCCAGCACCTCCTCTCTCCTCCTGTGACGTCCAACGGGCTCCTAGCAACCCTCTTCCTCTCCGTCTCCAACTCCCTCTTCCTCTTCCTCTTCCTCTTCCTCTCCCTCTCCCTCTTCCACTTCCTCTCCCTCTCCCTCTTCCTATTCCTCTTCCTCTCCATCTCCCTCTCCCTCTTCCTCTTCCTCTCCCTCTCCCTCTCCCTCTTCCTCTTCCTCTCCCTCTTCCACTCCCTCTCCCTCTTCCACTTCCTCTCCCTCTCCCTCTTCCTCTTCCACTCCCTCTCCCTCTCCCTCTCCCTCTCCCTCTTCCACTCCCTCTCCCTCTCCCTCTCCCTCTCCCTCTTCCTCTCCCTCTCCCTCTCCCTCTTCCCTTTTCCTCTCCCTCTCCCTCTTCCTCTTCCTCTTCCTCTCCCTCTCCCTCTCCCTCTCCCTCTTCCTCTTCCTCTCCCTCTTCCACTCCCTCTCCCTCTTCCACTTCCTCTCCCTCTCCCTCTCCCTCTCCCTCTTCCTCTTCCACTCCCTCTCCCTCTCCCTCTTCCTCTTCCTCTCCCTCTCCCTCTTCCTCTTCCTCTTCCTCTCCCTCTCCCTCTTCCTCTCCCTCTCCCTCTCCCTATCCTCTTCCTCTCCCTCTCCCTCTTCCTCTTCCTCTTCCTTCACTTCCCCTGGACTTAACAAGCCTGGAAAATAATTAAATCCAACAAATGATGAAACACTTGCAGCAAAGTCCTTGAAGGGTCGGCGGGCGTGTTGGAGAGCAGCGAGGAGAGATGGGGAGCAGGGCTTCATTCTTTAATGCTAAGCTGCTGCTCTTAAGGGCGTGGCCTATGGGGACGTGGACCTGTCAATCAAATACCACACGCCTGTGATTCGCTCTCCTCTCAAACTCTCTGATAGATCCAGTCAGACTGTCGGGGACTCGCCTCCTAGAAGGAGTCACAGCGAGGAGTCACAGCAAGGAGTTAGGAGGTGATCCACTCAGAGGATGCTTCTCACGGGGGGGGGGGGGGCGTTTATGATCTGCTCATCATCATAATGAGCATTAAACTGATGTCACTCACATGGGGGGGGGTGGGTCCTGTAGGGGGTGAAGAGGAGGTCCTGTCGTGGGGGGAGGAGGAGGTCCTGTCGTGGGGGGAGGAGGAGGTCCTGTCGTGGGGGGAGGAGGAGGTCCTGTAGGGGGGGAGGAGGAGGGGGTTCTGTAGGTGGGGGAGGGGGTTCTGTAGGGGGGGGGGGGGGGGTTGCATTAGGACTTCCTGTTGGGACACATTTACAGTCACACTCTTAATTAATTACGTCCGTGTGATCGATTGTTTGTACTTTGTCGTCGGTGTTTTTCAAGTTCTTCTTGTCTGTTTTGACATCAACGATCAAATGAAGCGTTTATGATCTTTCTGATGTTAAAATAATGATGAATGAAATAATGAATTAATGCTAATATTGATGCTATAAATATCACAGCTGTGCATTGTGGTGACCAGTCTGAAGAAAAGAGTTTAGAATGTTTGTGTACTTTGATTTATGGATCTTTGTTGTAATAAACGATGCTGGAAGGTCCAAACCGATCCTCCACAGACGCATGAACTATAATTTAAAACCATAATATACTAGTTCTGTCAATCCAGCAAACACAGTTCTGACAGGTATATGGATGTGTACTAATCATAGAAATAGAACGGTCAGAATGATTTCTTTTAAATAAACCTTCGTCTGAGTCCTGCTCACCTTGAGAATGAACTGAAGGAACGAATCGCCGACTCGTAGCGTGGAGAGCGACAGGAAGTGAGCGGCATTGAGAACCTAACACCTCGTATCCCAGTAGGACCAGCTGGTCTCAACCAGCAGTCCTAGATTTACCTACATGAAGTGAACCTAACTAGTAGTGTAGTTTAAACCTAACTGAGTAGTTTAGTTGTTTAAATCTAACTGAGTAGTTTAGTTGTTTAAATCTAACTGAGTAGTTTAGTTGTTTAAACGTAACTGAGTAGTTTAGTAGTTTAAACCTAACTGAGTAGTTTAGTTGTTTAAACCTAACTGAGTAGTTTAGTTGTTTAAACCTAACTGAGTAGTTTAGTAGTTTAAACCTAACTGAGTAGTTTAGTTGTTTAAACCTAACTGAGTAGTTTAGTAGTTTAAACCTAACTGAGTAGTTTAGTTGTTTAAACCTAACTGAGTAGTTTAGTAGTTTAAACCTAACTGAGTAGTTTAGTTGTTTAAACCTAACTAGTAGTTTAGTTGTTTAAACCTAACTGAGTAGTTTAGTAGTTTAAACCTAACTAGTAGTTTAGTTGTTTAAACCTAACTGAGTAGTTTAGTTGTTGTGTTCTCCTGTGTTCCTCTCCTGTGTTCTCCTGTGTTCTCCTCTGTTCCCCTCCTGTGTTCTCCTCTGTTCCCCTCCTGTGTTCTCCTGTGTTCCCCTCCTCTGTTCCCCTCCTGTGTTCTCCTGTGTTCTCCTGTGTTCCCCTCCTCTGTTCCCCTCCTGTGTTCTCCTCTGTTCCCCTCCTGTGTTCTCCTGTGTTCCCCTCCTCTGTTCCCCTCCTGTGTTCTCCTGTGTTCTCCTGTGTTCCCCTCCTCTGTTCCCCTCCTGTGTTCTCCTGTGTTCCCCTCCTGTGTTCTCCTGTGTTCCCCTCCTCTGTTTGTGTGATGAAAGCAGATGTTTCTGCGACCACAGAGAACCCAGATTCATGAATGACATTTATTCTGGGATGTTCCACAGATGTCAGACACATATTAATCTAAAGTTGTGTCGTGGACGTTGATTCGTTCCCTTCTCATCACTCACAAGCGAGCGCCACTCAAACAGGTTCAGGATGGAGGAACCAATCAGGGCTCTCCGTCCAGAGGGCGGAGCTCACTGCCCCCTCAATGCAGAGAGTCACTGTACGGTGGCCATGTTGGGTCATCTCAACTGAGAGACTATGGCCTGAAGGTTCAATGTTCTGAGATGTCAGGTGAAGGTGAACGTTCAGGCTCCCTCTTGTGGCTCAAAGGGGAACTGAAGATAGAGAGAAAATACCACCCAAGAAATCCTGAGAATTCATTTGGCGACCGCAACGAAAGATCCTGCGACCCACCTGTGGGTCCCGAGCCAGTGTTAGGGAAAAGAAACTTTTTTTCTACGATGATTTTCAAGAAAGAAGAAAGAAGGTCTGAGGGCAATGTGGCATCGCAGCGTCGTATATATATATATATATATATATTGACCAGTGAGGATTTGACCAAACCACTCAAATAAAGATCAGCTGACATTGTTTTGAGGGACCGTATCAGGAGGAGTTTGAGTTTTAAGGCTGAATGTCAGCTGATCGATAATCAGCCGCATGTTGACTTTAATAGAAATGAAACTACGGCTTCCTGGAAGAGAATAAATCAATCTCCCGAGTTCAGGAGTGGAGGAGACGTGATGAAGACGTCTTTATCGAGCCTCCAATCAGCGTCCGGCGTCTCCGGCTGAGGCGCCGTCCCGGGTTGCGAGCGCCCCCTCCTGGCCCTCCTCCCGGGGGGCGGGGCCCGGCATGTGAAGCCTTCTGGGACAAGCGGGTTCTCTGTCTTCTAATTGGCCGCTCCACATGCTCGTTAGTGCTCGACACTTTAATTTGGCGGTGGCGTTGAGGGGCCGGCCCCTCCTGACGGGACGGGACCGGCCGTCAGTGACTAATTAACACTGATTGCACACATGGCCAATTAACAACGATGCACCCCGACAACCTCGCTGCCCCAGTTAGAGCGGGCGGTCGGGTGGGCGGGGCCAAAGCCGGGCGCGCTCAGGAGCGCTTTGAGGTTATTTCTGGAACGATCTTCCTCCAGGCGGCGTTCACCTGTTTGATGTTTTTATTTCCTCGTGCTCAGATATCATCATTTGGAACGCGGAATTACACACACACACACACACTAACACACACACACACAGACACACACACACACACACACTCACACACACACACACACACTAACACACACACACACAGACACACACACACACACACACTCACACACACACACACACACACACACACACTAACACACTCACACACACACTAACACACACACACAGACACACACACACACTCACACACACACACACACAAACACTCAAACACACACACACTCACACACACACACAAACACTCAAACACACACACACTCACACACACACACACAAACACTCACACGCACACACTAACACACACACGCACACACACACACACACACACACAAACACTCACACACACACACACTCACACACACACACACACACACTAACACACACACTAACACACACACACTCACACACACACACAAAAACTCACACGCACACACTAACACACACACGCACACACACACACACACACACAAACACTCACACGCACACACTAACACACACACGCACACACACACACACACACACAAACACTCACACACACTCGGCAGCGGCGCATGAGTTCAGGATGGATGTGAGACACTCTGTCCCAATGAATTCTGGGTCATTTTTCATCTCCATCTTGATCTCCTGGTCTTTCATTTCTTTCTCTTCTCTCTTTACTTGTGTCCCCCCCCCCTTCCCCCCCCCCCCCCCCCCTCTTATATGACAGCGTTCTCTTCGGTGTCTTTAGGATTTTTCTCGATCCATCTTGTCTGTTCTTGAAATGTCAATCACGTCCCGAGTGGTGTTCCACATTTGAAACGTTGCCAAGCGCTGGAGGTTCTTTGACGTTCTCCCCAAAGCACTCCAGAGAACTTGGATCTGGAGCTCCAGAAGCTGGAGACCAGACTGTGTGATGTCCAACCTCGCCCAGCATCTCATGTTCATGTTGTCTTCCTCTCTTCCTCCCTTCCTCTCTTCCTCCCTTCCTCTCTTCTTCTCTTCCTCTCTTCCTCTCTTCCTCCCTTCCTCTCTTCCTCTCTTCCTCTCTTCCTCCCTTCCTCTCTTCCTCTCTTCCTCTCTTCCTCCCTTCCTCCCTTCCTCCCTTCCTCTCTTCCTCCCTTCCTCTCTTCTTCTCTTCCTCTCTTCCTCTCTTCCTCCCTTCCTCCCTTCCTCTCTTCCTCCCTTCCTCTCTTCTTCTCTTCCTCTCTTCCTCCCTTCCTCTCTTCTTCTCTTCCTCTCTTCCTCTCTTCCTCCCTTCCTCTCTTCCTCTCTTCCTCTCTTCCTCCCTTCCTCTCTTCCTCTCTTCCTCCCTTCCTCCCTTCCTCTCTTCCTCCCTTCCTCTCTTCTTCTCTTCCTCTCTTCCTCCCTTCCTCTCTTCTCTTCCTCTCTTCCTCTCTTCCTCTCTTCCTCCCTTCCTCTCTTCTTCTCTTCCTCTCTTCCTCTCTTCCTCTCTTCCTCCCTTCCTCTCTTCTCTTCCTCTCTTCCTCTCTTCCTCCCTTCCTCTCTTCCTCTCTTCCTCCCTTCCTCCCTTCCTCTCTTCCTCCCTTCCTCTCTTCTTCTCTTCCTCTCTTCCTCCCTTCCTCCCTTCCTCTCTTCCTCCCTTCCTCTCTTCTTCTCTTCCTCTCTTCCTCCCTTCCTCTCTTCTCTTCCTCTCTTCCTCTCTTCCTCCCTTCCTCTCTTCTCTTCCTCTCTTCCTCTCTTCCTCCCTTCCTCTCTTCCTCTCTTCTTCTCTTCCTCTCTTCCTCTCTTCCTTCCCTTTGTTCATCCTTCCTTCCGTCTGCTTTGTCTGTTAAACACACTGAAGTCACATGGTCCTACACTCCCCCCCTCACTACACACTCCCCCCCTCACTACACACTCCCCCCCTCACTACACACTCCCCCCCCCTCACTACACACCCCCCCACCTCCTCACTACACACTCCCCCCCTCACTACACACTCCCCCCTCTCACTACACACTCCCCCCCTCACTACACACTCCCCCCTCTCACTACACACTCCCCCCCTCACTACACACTCCCCCCTCTCACTACACACTCCCCCCTCTCACTACACACTCCCCTCCTCACTACACACTCCCCCCCTCACTACACACTCCCCCCTCTCACTACACACTCCCCCCCTCACTACACACTCCCCCCTCTCACTACACACTCCCCCCCTCACTACACACTCCCCCCCCCCCCCCCCCCCCCCCCCCCCACCTAAGTGGCAGTAACATGCAGCCGTCATGTAGAAGGAATTTGTGGCATAAACATTTAATGCCACAACACATACATCATTTCCATTTTGGAGATATTAGGGCGCCGCCTGATGAAGAAGCTCCTGGTAAACACGCCGCCCCCCGTCCGGGCCAATCACCGACGGATGTGACTTCCTGTTTGGAGCTTGTAGCCGCCGCCCCCCACTGGGCCAATCAGAGTCATTTCAGACGCTGCAAAGCTGCTTAATGAGAAGCGTGAAGTCAGTTAGTCAAGACGTGATCTGTGGGACGTCTTCCTGGATCGTTGTTTCATCAACGCGGTCCAGAACTCTCAGAACGAAGTCCTGGGACGTAGCGGAGGATTATCTTATTATTGTTTATTTATTATATTATTATTGTTTATCTATTACATTATTAGTGTTTCTACCTGATCAGCTCAACTGGTTTGGTTGGAGACGAGAAGCGTCGACCGGCAGCTGGAGACGCGACGGACCGCTACTGGTACCGCTACTGGTACCGCTACCGGTACAGCTACCGCTACCGCTACTGGTACCGCTACTGGTACCACTACTGGTACCGCTACCGGTACCGCTACATCTACCGCTACTGGTACCACTACCGCTACCGGTACCGCTACCGCTACTGCCACCACTACCACTACTGGTACCGCTACTGGTACCACTACCGCTACTGGTACTCGTACCGCTACTGATACGGCTACCGCTACTGGTACCACTACCACTACTGGTACCGCTAGTGGTAACGCTACTGCCACCACTACCGCTACTGGTACCACTACCACTACTGGTACCGCTAGTGGTAACGCTACCACTACCGGTACCGCTACTGGTACCACTACCGCTACCGGTACCGCTACCGCTACCGCTACTGCCACCACTACCACTACCGCTACCGCTACTGCCACCACTACTGGTACCGCTACTGGTACCACTACCGCTACTGGTACTCGTACCGCTACTGATACGGCTACCGCTACTGGTACCACTACCACTACTGGTACCGCTAGTGGTAACGCTACTGCCACCACTACCGCTACTGGTACCACTACCACTACTGGTACCGCTAGTGGTAACGCTACCACTACCGGTACCACTACTGGTACCACTACCACTACCAGTACCACTACTGTTAGCGCTACTGCTACTGGTACCACTACTGCTACTGGTACCGCTACAGGTTCCACTACCACTACCGCTACTGGTACATGGGTCGAATGAATTAAGGAAAATGACTGATTATCAAGGTCTGATAATAATTTTTATTTTGAAAAATGACCGGATGCATCCGTCTCGGTCTCGTGGCGCGCGACAGGACGCTGAGTAAACGAGCAACCAGAATGCTCCTGATTATCAATACTTCTATCAATACTTCTATTGGTTTCATGGCTCCTGATTATCAATACTTCTATTACTATCAGACGCTCATTCAAAGCTGAAATAAAATCATTGTTCATTTGGACGCTTTACCAACTTTAAATGAATAAACACCGATATCCCAAACTAAGTGTGTGTGTGTTGGAGTCTTCTTCTTTGTTGGTAAAGGCTCCTCATTTGCATATCTCTTCACCTCCTCTCCCTCTCATGCGGTTCGCTCTCTTCGGCTGACGGACATCATTTTCTCTCTTTTCCTGCCAATCGAGAGGCTGTTTGATCATCGTTCAGAGGGGGTGGGGGGGGGGGGTGGGGCTGCATCAAAGTCACCTGCGTCTCAGATGACCCCCCCGCTCAGGGAACACGGCAGGTCTGGTTCCCCCAGCACCCGGGCAGCCTTTAGAAGATGAGTGCTTTCATGCTAAAGGCCTCTAAACGGCGCGGTGGACAAGCGGTGATCTCGGGCTCTGGTCTGGAGCTCGGGGCCACGGCATGTGAGGAGCGCTTCATTAGCGTCACAGCAGCCTTCACCTCCCTCTTTGGTCTCCGATGAGTCAGTCATCTCATCTGCTCCGTGAGGGGTCGTCTCCGTGGCAACGCATCAGCGGAAGACGCTCCACCGCGATGAGCCGCCTTTAAGCCGGCTCCTCCCACTTTGCATCACAACGAAGGAGGAGGAGCAGGAGGAGGAGGAGGAAGAGGAGGAGGAGGAGCAGGAGGAGGAGCAGGAAGAGAGGAGGAGGAGGAAGAGGAGGAGGAGGAGAGGAGGAGGCGGGCAAAGCAATCAGATGGAGATGTGGCGTTTCAGGGGGGTTCTCCTCTCCGGGGTTCCCCTGGGTGTAAAGAAGTTTGACTGCTCTTCATAGATGTCCTAGGGGGGGTTGACATGTTAACAAGCTGAGAGATTGATCCTCAGACCCTGGGACCCTCAAACCCTCAGACCCTGGGACCCTCAAACCCTTGACCCTCGTACCCTCAGACCACTGCATCCCAGTGAAGGAAGGAGCATGCAGTGATTGTACAGCAGCAACCTTCCATTCCGTGAAGAGAACAAGAGCTTCCTTTGTTAGAGGAGAAAGAGAGAGAAACCATGGTTACCGCCTGTCACTCACCAAGTGCATATTCATCTGAACACTGATCCACTGGAAAGAAAAGCAGATATCAGGTATTCATCCAGATGTAGACGTAATCACCAGCGGAATGGGTCGTAGTCTCTCTGGTAAAACTACCTGTTCACCGGCTGACCTTTTGACCCCATAAACCCTTCTGACTTCACCTCTATAAACCCGGTGGATCTACCCAAAACTCACCAGTTGTCTGGCTCAAAGGAGCAGCGGCAGGGATCTAATGGAGTTCATGGTTCTAACGCCGAGCTTCGTCGCCGAGTGAAAAAGATTGAAGTTCAGCGATTCAATACGCTGGTGAAGAAATGTGCAATTTCTCTTGAAAGATGAATCCCGGCACTCCACTGAAGCCTTTCAGTTCTCATTGGACTCTCCGGGGTAAATAGTCTGCTGGTCCAAAACACTTTGCTCGCCCATCGACTCGGCCTCTCCTCCTTTCTCCTCCAGTCCTATCCCCTCCACTCCCTCGCCTCTCGCTCCTTCCCGTCCTCCATCCCATCAATTGGAAATCTCTCGGCATCACGTCTCAATCCAGACAACTCCACCGAGTATTAAACCAACATGAGCCGAGGACGAGGTAGACGGTCGGGTGATGGGATGGCCAGACAGAAGGAGAACCACGAGTGCTTTGAATTGTAGGTCTGGAACTGAGAGAGAGAGAGAGACGTGATGACACAATAATGGCTGCAGGAAAAGAAAACACCAAATGGAGGGAGGGAGGGAGGGAGCGGGGGAGGGGGGGAAGAGGGAGGGAGGGCGGCTCCCTGATCCGGTGAGCTTCAGCGGGATTGGAACGACTAAATCATGAAGACAATTAACTGAGAACGTTTCCCTCGGTTGCCGGATGATGAAACTGTTTCAGTGACTTGACATCATCGCCGCTAAGCCGCCGTCGTTCCCCCGCGGTTCTCCGGGTTTTCACCTTCAGACGGGCTTCGGCTGGACGATCCACACAAGAGGGTTCCCTGCAGAGGCCTCGAGGTATCAAAGGGGGTAAATAATGGAGGTTGAAGAACGTTCTGCATCTCCCAAGAGGTCTCGTTGAGCTCCTGTTGAGGACTTCTCCCAAGAGGGCGAAGCGAAGCCCACGTGCTGATCTTAGCCCACGCTGCTCGCCACCCACATGGGCGAGTCGCCTTTTTGTCTATTTGGACATCTTTGGTCTCTTTGTCTCTTTTGTCTCTTGTCTCTTTTGTCTATTTGTCTATTTGGACATCTTTGGTCTCTTTTGTCTCTTTGGTCATCTTTGTCTCTTGTCTCTTCGGTCTCTTTGGTGTTGTTTGTCTCTTGTCTCTTTTGTCTTTTTGTCTATTTGGACATCTTTGGTCTCTTTTGTCTCTTTGGTCTTGTTTGACTCTTTTGTCTCGGGTCCTTTTTGTCTATTTTTGTCTCTTCGGTCCTTTTTGTCTCTTTGTCTCTTTGTCTCTTTGTGTCTCCTTTTGGTCTCTTTTGTCTCTTTGTCTCTTTGGTCCTTTTGAAGCCGGTGACCTTGACTTTTCTCAAGGTCACAGCTCGACAGTCGGGACGAGTGGACACGAAGCTAGAGACAAATATCATTTCATTTATCTTTAGATTTTCATTTTCATGGTGCCTGTGTTTCTGTTGTTTCCTCATAAGTGGTCTAAAGTAAGCTGTGGTGTGCAGTAAGTGTGACGTTCATTAAGCGTTCACACGAATACACAATTCATGTTAACAAGCTCACTGAATGAAAAGCATCACGATTGTTTCATGAAGTCCTTAAATCCTCCTTCAGGTTGTAAATTGTGGTCACTTTAACGTCATTGACTGAGGTTTCACCACCCTGACAGTACCCGTTGCTATGGTTACCTGCAGCCCAGCACGAATTTTAAACGGCGGTGAGACTTCAACTCAAATTAAAAAGGTGTTCCGATTCATTTGGTCAAAGATTGAACTCAAAGTTGCCTCCTTCACTCCACTAATTATATCATATGTATTGATCCTGAGCTTCGTCCAGATGTGGGGTTCTCATTAGATGGGTTCTCATTAGATGGGTTCTCATTTGATGGGTTCTCATTAGATGGGTTCTCATTAGATGGGTTCTCATTATATGGGTTCTCATTATATGGGTTCTCATTTGATGGGTTCTCATTAGATGGGTTCTCATTATATGGGTTCTCATTAGATGGGTTCTCATTAGATGGGTTCTCATTAGATGGGTTCTCATTTGATGGGTTCTCATTAGATGGGTTCTCATTAGATGGGTTCTCATTTGATGGGTTCTCATTAGATGGGTTCTCATTAGATGGGTTCTCATTTGATGGGTTCTCATTAGATGGGTTCTCATTAGATGGGTTCTCATTATATGGGTTCTCATTAGATGGGTTCTCATTATATGGGTTCTCATTATATGGGTTCTCATTAGATGGGTTCTCATTAGATGGGTTCTCATTAGATGGGTTCTCATTTGATGGGTTCTCATTAGATGGGTTCTCATTAGATGGGTTCTCATTATATGGGTTCTCATTAGATGGGTTCTCATTATATGGGTTCTCATTATATGGGTTCTCATTATATGGGTTCTCATTTGATGGGTTCTCATTAGATGGGTTCTCATTTGATGGGTTCTCATTAGATGGGTTCTCATTAGATGGGTTCTCATTATATGGGTTCTCATTAGATGGGTTCTCATTAGATGGGTTCTCATTATATGGGTTCTCATTTGATGGGTTCTCATTAGATGGGTTCTCATTTGATGGGTTCTCATTAGATGGGTTCTCATTAGATGGGTTCTCATTATATGGGTTCTCATTAGATGGGTTCTCATTTGATGGGTTCTCATTAGATGGGTTCTCATTATATGGGTTCTCATTAGATGGGTTCTCATTAGATGGGTTCTCATTATATGGGTTCTCATTTGATGGGTTCTCATTAGATGGGTTCTCATTTGATGGGTTCTCATTAGATGGGTTCTCATTAGATGGGTTCTCATTATATGGGTTCTCATTAGATGGGTTCTCATTAGATGGGTTCTCAGTAACTGTCTCTACTGTCTGAGGGCAATCGGAGGCGGGGCCATAAATGTTGTATAAGTTGAACCTCTCGTTGCCGCTGATGTGCTTTTGAGTCGGGGCCCTCAGTCAGCTGTACCTGCTTTAGATACGGAGGATGATGACGTCTCAGAGAGACATGCAGAGCCTCTCTCTCTCTCTCTGTCTCTCTCTCTCTCTCTCTCTCTCTTGGGTACAATGACAGGTTCCTCCCCCGACGCCGACGACCTCGATCGTCTCACGTTTCAAAGTCACGGCTCATCATTCTTCATCCTCTCCTGCAGCTGGATCTGTGTTTTATTTTCATACTTTTAGAGATGGACGAATACACAAAGAGAAGAAGAGGAAGAAGAAGAAGAAGAAGAAGAAGAAGAAGAAGAAGAGGTGCAGCCGGCGTTCCATTAAAGTAAAGCGACCCTTAACTAAGCCCCGCCCCTCGCATTAATATTATTATATTCTTTAGAGAAAAACTAAAAAGCAATTAGAAGCAAACGGAATAATCTACAGTATCTGTTTTCAAAGATAATTCAAATTCTATATTTATATTTACATCAACTCGTTCATTTCAGGCAGCCGTTGGTCTCTTTTAATTTAATCTAAATCATCATTATGAGATAAAACAGACTTTGAAAATCAATCTGCATTTGATACACAAGGAAGTCACTTTGAAATATATATTATATTATCATAAAATTATGAAATGAGCGTAGTGTTAAAATATTAAAAGCAGAACATAAGAAGTCTTTAAGGCAGAGAAATGACTTGTTAAGATGGAGCGTGCTCCTCCTCCTCCTCTTTCTATCATCTTCTATCAGAGCATCGAGCGTTGCACAAATCACAGAAAAGGACCCCCTGCTGTTTAATTCCAACCTGCGATCAATCTCCAATCAACAGCCCCATGAAGGTAATCACCAAGATCTCCTGAAGGAGAAGAAAGACCATTTTATCAGCCTATAGATCGGTGTGCGGGACCCCCTTATTGATTGATGTGTGAATGTGGGCGGTAGTGGCAGCAGCAGGGACAGCGGCAGCAGTGGTAGCGGTAGCATCAGCAGCGGTAGTGGCAGCAATAGTAGTAGCAGTAGCAGTGGCAGCAGCAGTAGAAGTGGCAGCAATGGTAGTAGCAGTAGCAGCGGCAGCAGCAGTAGAAGTGGCAGCAGCAGTAGCAGCGCTAGCGGTAGCGGAAGCAGCAGCAGCAGCGGTAGCAGAAGAAGCGGTAGCAGTAGCTGCTTGTAGCGGTAGCAGTAGTAGTAGCAGCAGTAGCAGCAGTAGCAGTAGCAGCAGTAGCGGTAGCGGTAGCAGTAGCAGCAGTAGTAGTAGCAGCAGTAGCAGTAGCAGCAGTAGCAGCGGTAGCGGTAGTGGTAGCGGTAGCAGTAGCAGCAGCAGTAGAAGCAGTAGCAGCAGCAGTAGAAGCGGTAGCAGCAGCAGTAGCAGTAGCGGTAGCAGTAGCAGCACTAGTAGTAGCAGCAGTAGCAGTAGCAGCGGTAGCGGTAGCAGTAGCAGCAGCAGTAGAAGCAGTAAAGGTGCGCGGCAGAGAACGGCTTTTACAGCTACTTTTCTGAAATATTTTGTCATATCTGCCGGCTGATTCGAAATGATGCAACGGCAGTTTGTGGATATTTATGGATGTAATCACGTGTTTTGGACCAAATCTTTTACTGAATTGGATCGTATGGACGAGCAGAGCGCACAGTTGGCGGGCCCGCCCACGGGCCACCGGATCATTAAGACAAGTGATCAATGCCGATTTTCTTATTCCGTCATCACACCCTTGTGTCTACATTACCCACAATGCAACTGGGCCTCTTACGTTTGTGTATGTGAGGGTGGAGTGTGTGACAGAGATGTTAATATTATTGAGAATAAAAAGAGCCCAGAGAGGAAACAAGTGCATGTGTTCAAACCCCACAAAGAACCTCAGATGACAATACCTGTTGTTTACATAGAAATGAGATATGACAGAATACACAAGTCTCTCTCTGGACTCACTCTTCTGAAACTGAAACTCTTCCCACAGAACACACAGTAATCTCCCCTCCATGAATTAGAGATGGGCTTATGAATCATAACAGTGACAGCCGAGCCCCACGGAGGCTGTCACTGTTGGTAATGAGGGGTTGGATCAGGACTAGACCGTGTACGCCAGAGTCTGCAGGAAGGGTTGAGTCGGAGAAGAGGAACAGCTAGAAGGTTCTGGGTCAGGTCCAGACCGGCTGCAGGAAGGGTTGAGTCGGAGAAGAGGAACAGCTTGAAGGTTCTGGGTCAGGTCCAGACCGGCTGCAGGAAGGGTTGAGTCGGAGAAGAGGAACAGCTTGAAGGTTCTGGGTCAGGTCCAGACCGGCTGCAGGGAGGGTTGAGTCGGAGAAGAGGAACAGCTAGAAGGTTCTGGGTCAGGTCCAGACCGGCTGCAGGGAGGGTTGAGTCGGTGACAGCCTTCTTCTAGTTGCTGGTTTACTTTTTAAATTACACAAAGCTCATTTCTCCAGATTAAAATAGTAAATAGTAAAATATGAAGAACAAATGGAAAAATGAGCAGGAAGTTCTCTCATGAAATATATGATCTTTGAATAAAATGTTCACACTAACCGCTGAATCGTCAAAGCCTGGTTTAGCCTGGTTCCTAGTGGTCTCTTGTGGTTTTTAGTGGTCTCTTGTGGTTTCTTTTGTTTCTCTCGTTTCTTGTGGTTTCTTGTGGTTTCTACTGGTTTGTGGTTTCTTGTGGATTCTCTGGTTTCTCTTGTTTCTTGTGGTTCCTTGTGGTTTCTTGTGGTTTCTCTGGTTTCTACTGGTTTCTTGTTGTTTCTTGTGGTTTCTTGTGGATTCTTGTGGATTCTTGTGGTTTCTCTGGTTTCTCTGTTTTCTTGTGGTTTCTACTGGTTTCTTGTGATTCCTTGTGGTTTCTTCTGGTTTCCTCTGGTTTTTTCAGAGTCCTGTCCAGCTCACCTGCTTACTGTGAGTTGGACTGCAGCCGCCCTCCTTCAGCATCACTCATCGCTGATGATCTTCATCCCGGAGGACTCTTACCGGTCAGTCGCTTGTTGTTCTTCACATTCTTTCCTCCCGCTGAGCAGGAAGCAGCCGGCACTGTGAAGGATACAAACACGGCTTTAAAGAGCACAAACAGGAAGTCAAGAGGTCCATTCGGTGTTCTCCATTTTTAAAGAGCACAAACAGGAAGTCAAGAGGTCCATTCGCTGTTCTCCATTATTAAAGAGCACAAACAGGAAGTCAAGAGGTCCATTCGCTGTTCTCCATTATTAAAGAGCACAAACGGGAAGTCAAGAGGTCCATTCGCTGTTCTCCATTAGCCACAAGTCAGAGGAACGTCAGTCTGAGTTGTGATTCATATGAAATGAACTCTATTCGGTCTCTTTATATACGAGTTACATGTGTATGACTATGATAACTATTTATCTTGCTTAAGGTTTTAGGTGAAGGACATTATTTCTTTCATAAAGTTTCATCATTCTTAAACATCAATAAACAGGAAGTGACAGCGAGTGGGAGTTGTGATCGTATTCGTGCAGAAACATTTTTTCAAAATAAACTCACGTGTTCAATGGAAGATTGTCGGTTAAGTTCAGGAAAATATTTTGTCTTTATGTAAGTTTTACAGACGGGACACGAACAGGGAGCTCCTGGGTGAAGGTCCTGAGCCTGAGACTCTTCCTGGAATACTGGCCTCTGATTGGTCAGCTCTCTTAGAGGAGTGACTCATTCTGCACCCGTTTGGAGGAGCGACTCCTTTCCCCCCCCGTTTGGAGGAGCGACTCCTTTTACCCCTGTTTGGAGGAGCGGGAGAAGGGGGCTCCTGCAATGAAAGAAGCTCCTCAGGCATCCAGTGTTTTCTCCTAATGCGACAGGAGGAGCTAATGTGCCGGATCCTCCTGGTCTCAAACAGGGCCATGCGAGGCCTCCCGGGACCGGGGGTTGGGTCCCTGGTAATAAAAGGGTAATTAGCTCCCTCCCTTCCTCCCCCTCTCATCACAGAGCCTCACCCCGAGAGTCCTCCTCCCGTCTAATAGCATCAATTCCCCCGATGGATGTGGGGATGAGAGGCCTGTCGGGGGACGCTGCAGTATTCATGATGGAAGTTATTGTGTTCCCAATGATTTGAGAAAGATAAACGCGGAAGCTCTCCACAGACTCTTCATTTGTTCCGATGTGTCAATCAACGGGCGCGTCGCCTCTTCAAAGAGAGGAGCGTTTCTTTCCTCTGTTGTTTAACAACCGTTGTTTAGCTGGGTGGAAAGGTTGGATCAGGATGAACCGCGCTGCACCTGAAGGCACCGTGGGAGCTGCTGTTGAACACAACTAGAGGAGTCAGGAAGCGTCCAGCCAGCTCTTCTCTGTGAAGCTGAGGACGTGAAACGGCCTTTTGATTCAATAATCTGGTTTATGACATCGTAACCTTCACGTCTTCTCGTGATGTTGTTCACGTCTTCTTGTGATGTTGTTCACGTCTTCTCGTGATGTTGTTCACGTTCTCTCGTGATGTTGTTCACGTCTTCTCGTGATGTTGTTCACGTTCTCTCGTGATGTTGTTCACGTTCTCTCGTGATGTTGTTCACGTCTTCTCGTGATGTTGTTCATGTTCTCTCGTGATGTTGTTCACGTCTTCTCGTGATGTTGTTCACGTTCTCTCGTGATGTTGTTCACGTCTTCTCGTGATGTTGTTCACGTCTTCTCGTGATGTTGTTCACGTCTTCTCGTGATGTTGTTCACGTTCTCTCGTGATGTTGTTCACGTTCTCTCGTGATGTTGTTCACGTTCTCTCGTGATGTTGTTCACGTTCTCTCGTGATGTTGTTCACGTTCTCTCGTGATGTTGTTCACGTTCTCTCGTGATGTTGTTCACGTTCTCTCGTGATGTTGTTCACGTTCTCTCGTGATGTTGTTCACGTCGTCTCGTGATGTTGTCACGTCGTCCTCGTGATGTTGTTCACGTCGTCTCGTGATGTGTTCCACGTTCCTCTCGTGATGTGTTCACGTCGTCTCGTGATGTTGTCACGTTCTTCTCGTGATGTTGTTCATGTTCTTCTCGTGATGTCGTCTCGTGATGTTGTTCACTGTCTTCTCGTGATGTTGTTCATGTTCTCTCGTGATGTTGTTCACGTCTTCTCGTGATGTTGTTCACGTCCTCTCGTGATGTTGTTCACGTCTTCTCGTGATGTTGTTCACGTCTTCTCGT
>NC_046975.1:24798893-24838893 GCF_009769545.1 Cyclopterus lumpus | reverse complement strand
CAGTGTGTGTGTGTGTGTGTACGTCCTCAGTGTGTGTGTGTACGTCC
Organism: Cyclopterus lumpus; assembly: GCF_009769545.1. NCBI lineage: Eukaryota > Metazoa > Chordata > Actinopteri > Perciformes > Cyclopteridae > Cyclopterus > Cyclopterus lumpus. The sequence goes on along the minus strand of NC_046975.1, from coordinate 24,838,846 downwards.
TCAGTGTGTGTGTGCGTGTACGTCCTCAGTGTGTGTGTGTGTGTGTGTGTACGTCCTCAGTGTGTGTGTGTGTACGTCCTCAGTGTGTGTGTGTAGCCCACGGAGCCTCTCAGACGTGTCAATCTCCTCTCAGCTCTTCAAGCCTCTTCAGTTCCATCTGATCTCAATGATTCATGAATCTGGAAGTCAGCAGGGGGGGGGGGGGGGGGGGGGGGGGGTGAAGCAGATAACTCCCCCTCATACGTTAAGCCCGCCTCAGCGATGCGTTGGGGGGGGCAGTCAGCCAATCAGAGGCCGTCATTGACTCTCACTCTCCGTCTTTTTCCTCCTAAAGTGTCCTGATGACAATAAATCATATCTGGTGAAAGACTAAAATGTTTTTAATCTGGCGGCTCGGGGAAGAACAGAGAAGTCGACATGAGGATCTCAGGAAACACACATTCAGTTATATATTCTTTAATAAGAAGAAGCCAAGTGCACAACCAGTCTGGGCCCCAGGTGCACCCGTGTGGTCCCACTGGTCCAACCCGTCCCTCTGGTCCAACCCGTCCCTCTGGTCCAACCCGTCCCACTGGTCCAACCTGTCCCACTGGTCCAACCCGTCTCACTGGTCCAACCCGTCCCACTGGTCCAACCCGTCCCTCTGGTCCAACCCGCCCCACTGGTCCAACCCGTCCCTCTGGTCCAACCCGTCCCACTGGTCCAACCCGTCCCACTGGTCCAACCCGTCCCTCTGGTCCAACCCGTCCCTCTGGTCCAACCCGTCCCACTGGTCCAACCCGTCCCTCTGGTCCAACCCGTCCCACTGGTCCAACCCGTCCCTCTGGTCCAACCCGCCCCACTTGTCCAACCCGTCCCACTGGTCCAACCCGTCCCACTGGTCCAACCCGTCTCACTGGTCCAACCCGTCCCACTGGTCCAACCCGCCCCACTGGTCCAACCCGTCTCACTGGTCCAACCCGTCCCACTGGTCCAACCCGTCCCACTGGTCCAACCCGTCCCTCTGGTCCAACCCGCCCCACTGGTCCAACCCGTCTCACTGGTCCAACCCGTCCCACTGGTCCAACCCGTCCCTCTGGTCCAACCCGCCCCACTGGTCCAACCCGTCCCTCTGGTCCAACCCGTCCCACTGGTCCAACCTGTCCCTCTGGTCCAACCCGTCCCACTGGTCCAACCCGTCCCACTGGTCCAACCTGTCCCTCTGGTCCAACCCGTCCCACTGGTCCAACCCGCCCCACTCGTCCAACCCGTCCCACTGGTCCAACCCGTCCCTCTGGTCCAACCCGCCCCACTCGTCCAACCCGTCCCACTGGTCCAACCCGCCCCACTCGTCCAACCCGTCCCTCTGGTCCAACCCGCCCCACTCGTCCAACCCGTCCCACTGGTCCAACCCGCCCCACTGGTCCAACCCGTCCCTCTGGTCCAACCCGTCCCTCTGGTCCAACCCGCCCCACTGGTCCAACCCGTCCCACTGGTCCAACCCGTCCCTCTGGTCCAACCCGCCCCACTGGTCCAACCCGTCCCTCTGGTCCAACCCGTCTCACTGGTCCAACCCGCCCCACTGGTCCAACCCGTCCCACTGGTCCAACCCGTCCCTCTGGTCCAACCCGTCTCACTGGTCCAACCCGTCCCTCTGGTCCAACCCGTCTCACTGGTCCAACCCGTCTCACTGGTCCAACCCGTCCCACTGGTCCAAACTGCCCCACTGGTCCTGATTGTTTCCTCCTGTGTCTAATCACCTGTACCTGCACGGGGTATTTAAGTCATAATAAGTATATATGTTAATTTATATTTATTTATGTATTTATTGATATGTATATTTATTTTTTTATTGATTGATATATATTTATGTATTTATTTATTTATTGATATGTATATTAATTGATACAAGTTTATTTTTTGTATTTATTGCTATATTTTTTTTTTCATGTATTTATTGATATGTACGGTATATATACACATATATATATATACATATATGTGTATATATATATATATATATATATATATATATATATATACATATATGTGTATATATATATATATATATGTATATATATACACATATATGTATGTATACAGGGTGAATGACTTCAGAGAAAGACAGTAAGTAAATCTGTTTGTTGCTGAATGATTACAGTCCAAACGTGCACTGCTAATGGACGCTCACATGACACACACACACTCACACACACTCACACACACACACACACACACACTTAAGCAAACACATAAAGGATGTAAATGAGATGTCTGCACACACACGCGCAAGAAGAAATAAACAAAAAAATACAATTACAATAAGACGGGACATAAATGAGCTTACACACACTCACACACACACACACTCACACACACACACACACACACACACACACACACACTCGCATCTCAATATAAAGGGAGGTTTAAATGAGATTGGTCTCTCTCAATCTCTTCCACTTGATCGCTGACACACACACTCAAACACTCGCACACACACACACACACACACACACACACACACACACACACACACACACACTCTCTCTCTCCTCCTGTGGTGAGTGAAGTGTCAGGTTAAGCAGAATGAATGGACTCGGTCTGAAAACACAAATTACAAAATAAACAGATTAGAGTGAAACGCCCACTCTAACCGCTCCATCTCCTCCTCCTCCTCCTCCTCCTCATCCATCTCCTCCTCCTCCTCGTCCTCATCCATCTCCTCCTCCTCCTCGTCCTCATCCATCTCCTCCTCATCCTCCTCATCCCCATCCATCTCCTCCTCCTCCTCGTCCTCATCCATCTCCTCCTCATCCATCTCCTCCTCATCCTCCTCGTCCCCATCCATCTCCTCCTCCTCTTCATCCATCTCCTCCTCCACCTCCTCCTCCTCCTCCTCATCCATCTCCTCCTCATCCATCTCCTCCTCCTCGTCCCCATCCATCTCCTCCTCCTCTTCATCCATCTCCTCCTCCACCTCCTCCTCCTCCTCCTCATCCATCTCCTCCTCATCCATCTCCTCCTCATCCTCGTCCTCATTCATCTCCTCCTCCTCTTCATCCATCTCCTCCTCCACCTCCTCCTCCTCCTCCTCATCCATCTCCTCCTCCTCCTCATCCTCGTCCTCATCCATCTCCTCCTCATCCATCTCCTCCTCCTCTTCATCCATCTCCTCCTCCACCTCCTCCTCCTCCTCATCCATCTCCTCCTCATCCTCGTCCTCATCCATCTCCTCCTCCTCCTCATCCATCTCCTCCTCATCCATCTCCTCCTCCTCCTCATCCATCTCCTCCTCATCCTCGTCCTCCTCCTCCTCATCCATCTCCTCCTCATCCATCTCCTCCTCATCCTCGTCCTCCTCCTCCTCATCCATCTCCTCCTCATCCTCGTCCTCATCCATCTCCTCCTCCTCCTCATCCATCTCCTCCTCCACCTCCTCCTCCTCCTCCTCCTCATCCATCTCCTCCTCATCCTTCTCCTCCTCGTCCTCATCCATCTCCTCCTCCTCCTCATCCATCTCCTCCTCATCCTCGTCCTCCTCCTCTTCGTCCTCATCCATCTCCTCCTCCTCCTCATCCATCTCCTCCTCATCCTCGTCCTCCTCCACCTCCTCCTCCTCCTCATCCATCTCCTCCTCATCCTCGTCCTCCTCCTCCTCGTCCTCATCCATCTCCTCCTCCTCCTCATCCATCTCCTCCTCATCCTCCTCCTCCTCATCCTCATCCATCTCCTCCTCTACCTCCTCCTCCTCCTCATCCATCTCCTCCTCATCCTCGTCCTCCTCCTCCTCATCCATCTCCTCCTCATCCTCCTCCTCATCCATCTCCTCCTCCACCTCCTCCTCCTCCTCCTCCTCATCCATCTCCTCCTCATCCTGGCGCTGCTCGCCTTGTGGTTCAGAGACGTCGCTTCAGGAGCCCAAAAGTCCTTCACACAATGGACCCGGCACCGGGGAGCGCTCCATTCTCGTCTCCCAGGCAACAGGTGAATCTGAACAATAGGCTCACACAGTTCCTGGAGTATAATGCCCCCCCCCCCCCCCCCCCCTCCCTCCTGCTGCCAAGCCTTTATGGTAATTTCCATTCAGAGAAGAATGGAGGATTAGAGCTGGACCAGGTCCACGCCGCCAGGCCCCGAGCCATGGGCCGGACCTGTGCTCGATGAGAGGGGTCACAGGGTCATGTGGTGGTTCTGAGATTGGTGATGATGATGATGATGATCCCATCGGAGCCAAGTCTCAAATGACTTGTTTCACCAAGTCTTTGCCTCTCCCCCTCTCTCTCTCTCCCTCTCTCCCTCTCTCTCTCTCCCTCTCTCCCTCTCTCTCTCCCTCTCTCTCTCTCTCTGAGCGTGAGGTCGGAGGTTGGGAGCGGAGTGCGTCATGTTTGGAGTTGACGGTGTTGTTTCCCGTGTGTCTCGTAGTGAGTGTAGATCAGTGTATGTGTCGGTGTTGAGTGGGGTACTGTGTGCACGAGGGGGGTTTGGTGGGTTGAGTGTGGGTGTTTGCGAACCGCCGGCGCGCACTAGCGACGTGCTAACGGCGGGCTAGCGGCGGGCTAGCGATGTGCTAGCGGAGTGCTAGCGATGTGCTAGCAGAGTTAGCACGCCGAGATGGACTTGAGCTGGCTCACACGCAGACACGGGATTCGGCTTATGCCGGTGTTCCCGTGCTCGGTGGAGGACTGCAGCCTGGTGGTGGGGGAGGTGGTGGGCTACAGCAGCGTGAAGTCCGCTGCCCGGATGAACAAAGCTGTGGTCTTGTTCCTGGACAGCGTCAGCAAGGTCAACACGGTGGTGGAGAGCGGGGTCGTGGTGTTCAACACGTCCCCGTCTCTCCCCTGGTCACGGCGGAGGTGAGGGTGACGGTGGCGAACGTGCCGCCGTTCGTGAAGGACGAGGTACTGGTGGGGGAGCTGTCGAAGCACGGGAGGGTCACGTCCCAGGTGAGGAAGATGTCCTCTGGGAGCAGCTCTCCACTACTAAAGCACGTGGTGTCGCACAGGAGGCAATGCTTCATGCTGCTTCATGGCAGGAGCGAGGACTTGGACATCACTTTCACGGTGAGAGCTGATAACTCTCTTTTTATCATCTACGCAAAAACTGACAGTATGAAGTGTTTTAACTGTGGGAGGGAAGGGCATCAGAGCAGGGCCTGTCCTCGGAGGAAGGCTGGTGGACAGGACGACACCAGGGGGGACCCCAAAGACGGAGAGGACACGGAGGGGGGTCGGGAGCAGCAACAGGAGGAGGCAGGTGGGGTGAAGCAGGTGAACACAGAGCGGGGAAGTGGGGGGGAGCAGGTGATCACAGAGGGGGGAAGTGGGGGGAAGCAGGTGAGCACAGTGGGGGGTAGTGGGGTGAAGAAGGTGAACACAGCGGGGGGAAGTGGGGGGAAGCAGGTGATCACAGAGGGGGGAAGTGGGGGGAAGCAGGTGAACACAGAGGGGGGAAGTGGGGGGAAGCAGGTGAACACAGAAGGAGCAGAGGTGGGTCAGCAGGAGGAGGAAGAAGAGGAAGGGGCTGAGATGGGTCAGCAGTGATAAGGAGGCGTCAGTGCTTCAGGGCCGAGGTGTCGCCTGCTGCCAGACAGGAGTGGAGGGAGCTCCAGACAGGAGCGTCCGTCTTCGGGTCTCTCCGACACCAGAACCCGTCACATTTGAATCCTCCTGGAGCTCCTGCAGGTTTACGGCTGTCAGCGACTCACAGGACGTCATGAATAAGCACCGCGGGCTCATTTGTTGTGAACCGAGCGGTTACTGCGTGAGACGTGTTTATGACAGCGTTACACAGACTTTATGAGTGTGTGTGTGTGTGTGTGTGTGTGCAACAGACACATCTCCGACTCCTCTGGGATAACACATTCAGGATAGATTGCTGCTCTCCCTCCTAACTATCCGATCGCTCTTTGTTAAACAAGCCCACAAACCCAATTACAAAGCGCCGCACGCTGACAGAGTATTAACATCACGGGGGGGGGGGGGGGGGGGGTGACAGAGGGTCCTCTTTATTGAGAGAAGAAGGTTTGTGCTTGGAGAGGCCGGGCAGGTCATCACTTAGCCTTCACATGCACCCTCAGTGCTTTGGGGGGGGGGGGGGGGGGTCAGTGTTTCCTGTCCTGCAGAAAGAGGCTAATGGAGTAATATTTCTGATCACTTCATTAAACTGATGGAGGCACAAAGCGGACACTGCATCTTAATCACGGTGAGCAGGAGAGGAAGAGGTGATGCATGTTCCCTCACTTCCTCACTCACTTTGTACCTCACTTCCTCACTCACTTCCTCCCTCCATGACGAGGACTTGGTTGAAAGGTGAAGAGCAACCGGCCGGAGGAAGCACTCACTGAACATGTGGGGTTTCCCACCCCTTCATCCAGGGGCCCCTGACACCATAAACACACCAACAGGAAGTACACCTGGTTCCATTGAGAGAGGGTCAGCTAACAGGCTGAAGGTCCAGGACCGAATGTGTGCTGTAAACGGCAGAAACAAATGTAACCCATAAATCTGGCATACGGCTCGCCTGGGGCAGCCGGCAGGTTTACAGCACTCAGGGGGGGGGGGGGGGGGTCTAGCCATTAAAATGCACCACATTAAACTGGACCACATGACACTAGAGTGGACACTCTGCCATAATGCTGTACAGCTTCCCTCTAAGGCTGATCGAGTATTCACTCTCTCTCCCGCAGGAGGCCACGTGTGTGTGTGTTTGTAAAAGCAAATAATCAAAACACTTAGTGTGTGTTCATGTGAGCGTGCACGATAACTAGTAGTTTAGTTGTCTAAACCTAACTAGTAGTTTAGTTGTCTAAACCTAACTGAGTAGTTTAGTTGTCTAAACCTAACTAGTAGTTTACTTGTCTAAACCTAACTAGTAGTTTAGTTGTCTAAACCTAACTAGTAGTTTAGTTGTCTAAACCTAACTGAGTAGTTTAGTTGTCTAAACCTAACTAGTAGTTTACTTGTCTAAACCTAACTAGTAGTTTAGTTGTCTAAACCTAACTGAGTAGTTTAGTTGTCTAAACCTAACTAGTAGTTTAGTTGTCTAAACCTAACTAGTAGTTTACTTGTCTAAACCTAACTAGTAGTTTAGTTGTCTAAACCTAACTAGTAGTTTAGTTGTCTAAACCTAACTGAGTAGTTTAGTTGTCTAAACCTAACTAGTAGTTTACTTGTCTAAACCTAACTAGTAGTTTAGTTGTCTAAACCTAACTAGTAGTTTAATTGTTTAAACCTAACTAGCAGTTTAGTTGTTTAAACCTAACTGAGTAGTTTAGTTGTTTAAATCTAACTAGTTTAGTTGTTTAAACCGAACTAGTTTAGTTGTTTAAACCTAACTGAGTAGTTTAGTTGTTTAAACCTAACTAGCAGTTTAGTTGTTTAAACCTAACTAGTAGTTTAGTTATCTAGACCTAACTAGTAGTTTAGTTGTCTAGACCTAACTAGTAGTTTAGTTGTCTAGACCTAACTAGTAGTTTAGTCGTTTAAACCTAACTAGCAGTTTTTATTATCTAGACCTAACTAGTACTTTAGTCCTCTAAACCTAACTAGTAGTTTAGTTGTATAAACCTAACTAGAAGTTTAGTTATTTAAACCTAACTGAGTAGTTTAGTTGTATAAACCTAACTAGTAATTTAGTCATTTAAACCTAAATGAGTAGTTTAGTTGTCTAGATCTAACTAGGAGTTTAGTTGTTTGAACCTAACTAGTAGTTTAGTTATCTAGACCTATCTAGTAGTTTAGTTATCTAGACCTATCTAGTAGTTTAGTTGTCTAGACCTAACTAGTAGTTTAGTCATTTAAACCTAACTAGTAGTTTAGTTATCTAGACCTAACTAGTAGTTTAGTTGTCTAGACCTAACTAGTAGTTTAGTCCTCTAAACCTAACTATTAGTTTAGTTTTCTAGACCTAACTATTAGTTTAGTTGTCTAGACCTATCTAGTAGTTTAGTTATTTAAACCTAACTAGTAATTTAGTTGTCTAGACCTAACTAGTAGTTTAGTTATCTAGACCTAAGTAGTAATTTATTTGTCTAAACCTAACTAGTAGTTTAGTCGTTTAAACCTAACTACTAGTTTAGTTATCTAGACCTAACTACTAGTTTAGTTGTCTAGACCAAACTAGTAGTTTAGTTGTCTAGATCCAACTAGTAGTTTAGTTATTTAAACCTAACTACTAGTTTAGTTGTCTAGACCTAACTAGTAGTTTAGTCGTCTAAAACTAACTACTAGTTTAGTTTTCTAGACCTAACTACTAGTTTAGTTTTCTAGACCTAACTAGTAGTTTAGTTGTCTAGACCTAACTACTAGTTTAGTTTTCTAGACCTAACTAGTAGTTTAGTTGTCTAGACCTAACTAGTAGTTTAGTTGTCTAGACCTAACTACTAGTTTAGTTGTTTAAACCTAACTAGTAGTTTAGTTGTCTAGACCTAACTAGTAGTTTAGTTGTCTAGACCTATCTAGTTTAGTTATTTAAACCTAACTAGTAGTTTAGTTTTTAGACCTAACTACTAGTTTAGTTGTCTAGACCTAACTAGTAGTTTAGTTATTTAAACTGTCTGAAATAAGGAAGCCTGAGAGGTCCAGTTCTCTCTTTCTTCTCAAGAGGACATTAATCTCTAAACCTGTGAGACGTTCAGTTCCTCTTTTAATCCTCCTGAGAGCTGGAGGGGTGCTCCGGATCAAAGGACCCCCCCCCCCCCCCCCCCACACCTGAAGACCAGAACAAGGGTGCTCTGTTTCAGGGGGACTCTCAGGTAACGGACACCTCCCTCCACCTGAAGTCGGTGCTAGTCCGACTCTAAAGACGCCGTGTAATGAGTCCCAGACACAAAGACTCCTTTGTGTCTGGGACTCATTAGGAGACGAGCGGTTAGCTAACGGAGGTCTAGGATGTCCTCCGCTCCGCCCTCCACCTGCCGCCAGGTGAGCCGGACACGAGCTCCGCCCCCCCACTTCTCAACTCTCATTACCTGTCCGGAGCAGAGGTCGGGATCCCTCCCACGGAACCCGCTAACGGAGAGGGGGGGGGGGGGTCGAGTCTCAGAGGCTTAGGGGAGCGTTAGCAGGCCGAGTCCTGTGAGGGAGGAAGGGAGGGAGGAAAGGAAACAAGCTGAGGATGAAAGAGGAGAGGAGAGAAGTAATTGGATGGTGATGGATACCAACCACACACACACACATTACACACACTTACACACCGACAGACACGCTCACACACCAATACACACACACACACACTCACTCATTCACTCACTCACTAACACTCACGCACACACACACCAGCAAGCACACACAAACACACCCGCACACACATCCACGCACACACACACACACACACACACACACACACCTACACATACACGCACATGTGTGTGTGTGTGTATGTGTGTAAACAATGTGTCATATAAACGAACCATTGAATGACTTAGAAACCAAAGCTCAACCAGAACCCACATGGGTGTGTGCATGTCTGTGTGTGTGTAGGTGTGTGTGTCTGTGTGTGTAGGTGTGTGCGTGCGTGTCTGTCTGTCTGTTTGTGTGTGTGTAAACTAAAACAAGTTGTCTGAATAAATTAGACGTCGTTGGTGAGAAATCCAGAAGAAGGTGATTTAATGTAATCCGCTCACTCGGTCTCCTTCTGGACGCAGCCGCCATATTTATTTATGTGACTGACACCTGTCAGACGTTATGATGTGATGTAACAGTCAATGCAGTAACAGGTGACGAGCCTCATAGAACGTGACTGACACCTGTCAGTCGTTATGATGTGATGTAACAGTCAATGCAGTAACAGGTGACGAGCCTCATAGAACGTGACTGACACCTGTCAGTCGTTATGATGTGATGTAACAGTCAATGCAGTAACGAGCATCATAGAACGTGACTGACACCTGTCAGACGTTATGATGTGATGTAACAATCAATGCAGTAACGAGCATCATAGAACGTGACTGACACCTGTCAGACGTTATGATGTGATGTAACAATCAATGCAGTAACGAGCATCATAGAACGTGACTGACACCTGTCAGTCGGACCTCTGACAGCAACGCTGGAACAAAAGAGAATTAAACTCTCAGGCTTTCACTGTTTCTTTCAAAACTTTTCCATTTAAAAGTAAAAGCGAAAGCCGAACTTGGTGTTTCCTTAATTGAGCCTAATGTATGTTAATTTATGTAAACTGAATCAATTCCTTCTGTCTCCATAAAAAGACTCACAGGGAGAATCCGGTGTCTTTTACCCTCCGCTGGCTCCGTGATGCGAGGGCCCGCTGATGGCGGCGCCGTTAAAACATCGGAGGCTAATCCGTCTCCCAGAAACACAAAAGACGGGGTCCAGGTCGACGAGCTCGTTTAAAAACATCCTCGACGGACGCGACTGACAGACGACGCTTCGAACGAATGGAGCGCCTCGTCAAGAGGAACCCTGAAGCCCTCCGGCTGTCTGCAGGCCGCCAGGCTGAGGCAGGAAGTGATGAGCTCCTTCCTGAATATGGACCGAGTCCTTTTTAAACCTAATTCATCGCCGTCTCGCCCCAGAAAAACAGATCTGACAAGTCGGAGGAGAATAAAAAGAATGAAGGGCGAGTTTTGTTCTTCATGTCTTCAGCTTTTCTTTGAGGCCAAAGAAACAAGGAACCCACTTCCTGTTTGATGTCTGAGCGCCGACAGGAAACGGGCAATTAGGACGACGCTTCGTGTGACGTGACCCTGTCTGAGCCGCTTCGTGTCACATGACCCTGACTGAACCGCTTCGTGTCACGTGACCCTGACTGAGCCGCTTCGTGTCACGTGACCCTGACTGAACCGCTTCGTGTCACGTGACCCTGTCTGAGCCGCTTCGTGTCACGTGACCCTGACTGAACCGCTTCGTGTCACGTGACCCTGACTGAGCCGCTTCGTGTCACGTGACTGAACCGCTTCGTGTCACGTGACCCTGACTGAGCCGCTTCGTGTCACGTGACCCTGACTGAACCGCTTTGTGTCACGTGACCCTGACTGAACCGCTTCATGTTACATGACCCTGACTGAACCGCTTCATGTTACATGACCCTGACTGAACCGCTTCATGTTACATGACCCTGACTGAGCCGCTTCGTGTCACGTGACCCTGACTGAGCCGCTTCGTGTCACGTGACTGAACCGCTTCATGTCACATGACCCTGACTGAGCCGCTTCGTGTGACGTGACCCTGTCTGAGCCGCTTCGTGTCACGTGACTGAACCGCTTCGTGTCACATGACCCTGACTGAGCCGCTTCATGTTACGTGACCCTGTCTGAGCCGCTTCGTGTCACGTGACCCTGTCTGAGCCGCTTCGTGTCACGTGACCCTGACTGAGCCGCTTCGTGTCACGTGACCCTGACTGAGCCGCTTCATGTTACGTGACCCTGTCTGAACCGCTTCGTGTCACGTGACCCTGTCTGAGCCGCTTCGTGTCACGTGACCCTGACTGAGCCGCTTCGTGTCACGTGACCCTGTCTGAGCTCACATGCTAAAGCTATGTGGTGGGACACGGATGTATTTTTCAATGAATCTACCCCTGAACATATTTCACCATAAGTGTCTTTCAGCGCCGTCAGAATCATCTTTTCCACACTGACTGATTTTTTATTAAAGTACTTTTCTCACAATAAGTGAAATATTCAACAAACCCCAGAACAGTTTTTTTATGGCGGTGCCATTCCACCAAATGGAACTATTATGGATTTTTGTGTGACAGCTTTCAGACACATTTCCCCAGAAGTCACTGTGACGGATTCTAACGGGTTGAACCGTTTCTGATCTCCACTGAACCTTTAAATAAAGTTCTGACTGACCCAAAAGACACGCGCCACTTCCTGCGGAGCATTCCACGGACGGATGAAAAATGAGCCTCAACCACAACCTTCCATTTAAGAGACTTAACTCTAACATGTAGTTAGAATAGATCTCTCTATATGCACAGGCTTTTAGAGTCTGGCCTTTATTTATAATTCACCCGGTTCATTTAAAGTACCTTCATGTTTACCAATGTGTTTAATTCATTCAGTATGAAGTCGGTTTCCTCGGCACTAATTCCATCCGTAAGGAGAGTCGGATGTTCTACTTGGTCTTTTTCCCTCGAGCGATGTTCAGCTACATGAATCCACTAAACACCGAACAACTATTGGACGGTTAAAAAAAAGAAACAACAACTGGAACGATGAGAGCATTAAAACATTATTTCAGATTTTAAAAAAAATATGGTCAAATGGTAAAATATGCACCTGTTGTTGAATTAAACATTTTACTAAATAAACCATGTGAGTTGTTGTTCAAACTGCAAAAAATAAACAAGCCGTGTCAGATGAAATCAATCATATTCTAGTTCTCCATACTTCCTCCCTCTCGATTCCACTTTGCATTAAAACCACCATTAGATCCGCTTGGTACCTTCGGAGCTTGTAGGCAATAAAACACATTGTTAAAGTGACATGTAATTACCCAGCCTCTCTTTTGACTAATTAAGTCAGCGCTGCCTATTATGTGGAAATGTATAAGGAAGTCAGGTGATCAATAACAGTGAAGGAGCGAGACAAGCTAATTTCTCAGCGCTCGGATCGCTGATTCCTGCTATATGTGTTTGCCGTGGCTCCAGGCCACGCCTGCACGCTGCCGCCTGCACGCCGCCTCTTCTACGCCGCCGTCTGCATGCCGCCTCTACGCCGCCTCTTCTACGGCGTCTGCACGCCGCCTCTACGCCGCCTGCACGCCACGCCGCCTTGGAGACGACCGGAGAGTGATGTTCCAGTAGAACAAGATCCTTTTTAATTTCACACTGCAATATAGTGCCCGTCATGTTGATGAGGGGTTCGCTCAATATGCAGCGTGAGCCAATATACAGTATTTCATGTTTTAATGGCTGACGCTTTAGAACAGGACAGTTCTTCTAATTGATGGAGGGACGTGTGCAGAGCTGATTAAAAAAACTAACTTGACAAAGACCCGATTGAGCCGATCGCCAAATGCAACGGAGCGCGATGAATCAAGTGAACTATTTAAACACCTAGTATTGAACAAACTGTGTAAACACTATTTAAACACAAAGTATAGAAACATTAACTATTTAAACACAAAGTATTGAAAACACTAACTATTTAAACATTAACTATTTAAACAATAACTATTTAAACAATAACTATTTAAACACAAAGTATTGAACAAACTATGTAAATACTATTTAAACACTAAGTATTGAAAACACTAACTATTTAAACTAACTATTAAAAGACTAACTATTTAAACATTAACTATTTAAACGCTAACTATTTAAACACTAACTATTTAAACACTAACTATTTAAATTATAACTATTTAAAGACTAACTATTTAAACGCTAACTAGTTTAAACATTAACTATTTAAACACTACCTATTTAAACATTAACTAGTTTAACACCAGCTATTGAAAACACCAGCTATTTAAACAAAAAACTATTTAAATGCTAACTATTTAAAGACTAACTACTTAAACACTAACTATTTAAACACTAACTTTTTTAAACTTATTTAAACACTAACTAATTAAACACTAACTAGTTTTAACATTAACTATTTAAACACTACCTATTTAAACACTACCTATTTAAACACCAGCTATTTAAACACTAACTAGTTTAAACATTAACTATTTAAACACTATTTAAACGATAACGAATTAAACACAGACTATTTAAACACTAACTATTTAAACACTAACTAATTAAACAATAACTATTTAAACTAAAACTATTTAAACATTAACTAGTTTAACACCAGCTATTATAAACACTAACTATTTAAACATTAACTATTTAAACACTAACTAGTTTAAACATTAACTATTTAAACACTATTTAAACACTAACTATGTAAACACTAACTATTTAAAGAATAACCATTTAAATATTAACTATTTAAACACTAACTATTTAAAGACTAACTTTTTTTAAACTTATTTAAACACTAACTATTTAAACACTAACTATTTCTACACTAACTATTTAAATACTACCTATTTAAACACTAACTAGTTTAACACAAGCTATTGAAAACACCAGCTATTTAAACACTAACTATTTAAACACTATCTAGTTTAAATATTAACTATTTAAAAACTACCTATTTAAACACTAACTAGTTTAACACCAGCTATTGAAAACACCAGCTATTTAAACACTACCTATTTAAACACTACCTATTTAAACACTAACTAGTTTAACACCAGCTATTGAAAACACCAGCTATTTAAACACTACCTATTTAAACACTACCTATTTAAACACTAACTAGTTTAACACAAGCTATTGAAAACACTACCTATTTAAACACTAACTAGTTTAACACCAGCTATTGAAAACACCAGCTATTTAAACACCAGCTATTTAAACACTAACTAGTTTAAACATTAACTATTTAAACACTATTTAAACGATAACTATTTAAACACAGACTATTTAAACACTAACTAATTAAACACTAACTAATTAAACAATAACTATTTAAACAAAGACTATTTAAACATTAACTAGTTTAACACCAGCTATTATAAACACTAACTATTTAAACATTAACTATTTAAACACTAACTAGTTTAAACATTAACTATTTAAACACTAACTATGTAAACACTAACTATTTAAAGAATAACTATTTAAACACTAACTATTTAAACACTTACTATTTAAATGCTAACTATTTAAAGACTAACTTTTTTTAAACTTATTTAAACACTAACTATTTCTACACTAACTATTTCTACACTAACTATTTAAAAAAACTAACTATTTCTACACTAACTATTTAAACACTACCTATTTAAACACTAACTAGTTTAACACAAGCTATTGAAAACACCAGCTATTTAAACACTAACTATTTAAACACTATCTAGTTTAAATATTAACTATTTAAAAACTACCTATTTAAACACTAACTAGTTTAACACCAGCTATTGAAAACACCAGCTATTTAAACACTACCTATTTAAACACCAGCTATTTAAACACTACCTATTTAAACACCAGCTATTTAAACACTACCTATTTAAACACTACCTATTTAAACACCAGCTATTTAAACACTACCTATTTAAACACTACCTATTTAAACACTAACTAGTTCAACACAAGCTATTGAAAACACTACCTATTTAAACACTAACTAGTTTAAACAGTAACTATTTAAACACTAACTATTTAAACACTAACTAGTTTAACACAAGCTATTGAAAACACTACCTATTTAAACACTAACTAGTTTAAACAGTAACTATTTAAACACTAACTAGTTTAACACCAGCTATTGAAAACACTAACTATTTAAACACTAACTATTTAAACAATAACTATTTAAAGACTAACTATTTAACACTAACTATTTAAAGACTAACTATTTAAATATTAATTATTTAAACACTGACAATTTAAACAAAAAATATTTAAACACTAATTATTTAAACAACAACTATACGACGGGTGCTGCCGGTCCATCGCAAATGAAAATCCAATTTCAAGAAAGGGCTTGTGGAGTTAAAAGGAGGGGGGGAGGAAGAGGATTAAGAGAAGAAGAAGAGGAGGAGATAGAAACACAAAAAGCTCAAAATGTCTGCTGCATCAGACGAGCTGCAGAGAGACGCTGAACATCCTGAGGGCCTGAAGAGAGACAATGATCTTCAATTACCAGATGTTCTGTTCTCAATCTGAGACAGGAGACAAGCACAGGAGGAGGACCATGAGAGGAGGAGGAGGAGGAAGAGGAAGAGGAGGAGGAGGAGGAGGAACAAGAGGAGGAGGGGGAGGAGGATGAAGAAGAGAAGGGGGAGGAGGAAGAAGAGGAGGAGGTGGAAGAAGAGGAGTCCACTTAGTCCAGTTTAAACCTCAACGTTTAGTTATTATCTCCGACATCCTGAAAATAAATGTTTCTTTCTTTCGGAGACACAAGGATTACTTCCCATCATGCTCTCTGTCTTTTAACACAACGCCCCTCCTCGTCATCCTCACTGAGATTAGATCTACATTGTGGCTGATTAGCTTCTCCTCTCTCCCCTCTCTCTCCTCCTCTCCTCTCCTCTCTCCTCTCTCTCCTCTCTTTCCGGTGAGCTTGGTGGAGGATATGCGAGTGGCGGGTTGTTTGAACCAGTAGGTGGATAGTGTCCCTGGTTCTACCAGGTGAACCTCATGTGCTGACCAGGTGAGTCTACTACTGTTCACCTGACTTTGTGTTCGAGGGATCGGATGTTGATGGAGGTGCTCTCGGAGGAATGGCGTCCTCCGAGGCGCCGGGGCGTCGGGGAGCAGGTCGGCCATGACAACCTGTCCTTCGCGTCCCGTATGAACCGGGCGGTGGTCGTGTTCCTAAAGGAGGAGACGTACGTGTACCAGCTGATCGAGAGCGGCGTGTTCATCAGGGACGCCTACGTGCAGGTGTCCCTGATGTCAGCGCCCTCCACGCGGATCACCGTGTCCGGTGTGCCGACGTTTATCTCAAGTGCAACTATTTTAAATGAGCTCCGGAGGTTTGGCAAATTGGATATGGAGTTTGACTCTGGGTCTGACGCTGCACCTCTCAGTGCAAACAAGAGCACTGATACTCTCTAGAGGATATAAACTCGTTTCTGGACGAAACTTTGAATAAAACAGCTAAAGTGAGCGATTTTTTTGGGGACACCAGTAAATTTATCAGTGGGCATGCTGAAAAAACTGGTGGGCGTTGACCTGCTGGATGAGAGGAAGCGCTACAGGTTGAAGAAACACATTAAGAATATACGGGATGCACAGAAGGGGAAAGTTGTGAAGAAAAGAGCTAAAAAGTAATGAGTATGTGTGTCACAGTCATTGGTTTTTTGCTTGTTACTTCTGGACTGACTCTCTTCTCTGCCGCTGCCATGCAAAGTATACAAATAGGAACTCTAAATATCAACGGTGGAAGGGATCGAAACAAGAGGGCGTTGATCTCTGAAGTCTGCTCTCAGAAAAAGGTGGAGGTTTTATTCTTGCAGGAGACTCACACGGTGAAGCAGACGAGGTGGGTTGGGGTTTGTGGTGGGACGGGTCTGTTTCCCACAGCAGGGGTAGCAGTGCTGTTCAGGAGAACACTGGGTGCCACCATCTTGTCCTGCACTGAGGTGGTGAGGGGTCGGCTTCTTGTGGTCAGGGCAGAAATAGAGGGCTCTATCTTCTGTTGTGTAAATGTATATGCACCGAACCAGGGAACAGAGAGGGTAGGTTTGTTCAGTACACTGGAACATGAGCTGAAGAACCACAATCGGCAGCACTTGGTTGTTGGTGGTGATTTTAACTGCACGGTGGACTTCACTGTAGATCGGACTGGTGAGGAACCACACCTACAGTCGGCTCGGAGCCTTCAGAGGGTTGTCACACAACTGGACCTGTTAGACGCAAGGAGAACCAAACATCCACAAGCCAGGCAGTACACATGGGTGAGGGTCAACACCAACAGGGTGAGTGCAGCCAGATTGGACAGGTTATACATCTCACAAAGTCTAAGCTCCAGAATCCTCCACAGCATGATCAGTCCAGTTGGCTTCAGTGACCATCACATCGTCACTGCACAGTTGTTTTTCAAACAAAGAACTGGGAGGGAGTGAAGGAGAAAGTGTGCGCTCGGTTATCTAGATGTAAATGGTTGCTACCTCAGTTGTCGTATAGGGGAAGAGTTCTGGTCATCAATAACTTGGTTGCCTCGACTCTCTGGCACAAGCTCACTGTTCTGATGCCACCGAGAGGCCTGATGGAGGACTTCCAGAGAGCCTTGGTGGACTTTTTCTGGTCTGGCAAACACTGGGTCCGGGCAGCAGCCCTGTACCTGCCTGTGGATGAAGGGGGGCAAGGACTGATTAACATTCAGTCAAAAATTGCCTCTTTTAGACTTCGGACAGCTCAAAAACTGCTTTACAGCTGTGGCCCAGGCTGGCTGGACACAGCTCGACTCCAAACGGGCTCACGTCTTTCTACAGCTCCGTACTGCAGGCCTGGAGGATCGTTGAGACCACACGCACCATCCCTGAGGTTCCTGGAATGTGGCTGTTTGAGGAACTTCTCTTCTTCCAGGCTCAAACCCTGCAATCCGCCAGCCTGCGAGCGAGTCTCAGAGAGGCCGGCTGCACCAAACTGGGCCATCTGATGAGGATGACGGTGACATCGGTGGACGCACTGAGGGACAGGAGCAACATCACCTCCGTCAGGCTGATCAGCCGGGTGGTGGAGGAGGTCTGTGCCGCCCTGTCCATCAACCAGAGGGAGTTCACCATGGACCGAGCTCTCTGTGACCAGTGGTCGGATGGGTTTGAGTACTGGTTCCCCTCGCTGTCCGTCGCCGCCTCTGTGGGGGAGTGGCAGGAGGGGGAGAGTCAGCTGCTCACATTGGCAACCCCGCATATTGGAAAATGTCAAGATATGGGGAAGAAAGCTGTCTACCATACGTGTGTCAAGGTGGTGAATTTGCGGTCTTTGGCCGGGCTAAAGGAGTCGAGGTGGACCGAGTTCTTTGGTCCAGTTTTTCCCCGAAAGGCAGCTGGCGGGCTCTATACAAGCTGCCTGTTGAGAAGCGGACAGCAGACCTCCAGTGGAGGGTCGTACATGGAGCGATAGCTACAAACAGGTACAGAGCACCTTGATCCGGAGCTGGGGGAGGGGTGTTTATTCTGCACTGAGAGTGAGGACCTGGTCCATCTCTTCGTTCAGTGTCCTCGTCTGTCAGAGCTGGTTGCTCTGTTAAAAAGGTGGTTCCAGGGTCTTAGGGAGGTGTTCTCGTTTGTCTTTGGGCCGAAGTACACAGTAAAGAGGAAACGGGAGCACACGCTGGTGAATTTTTTGTCGGGGATTGCAAAGTTGGCCATTTGGCTGACTCGTAAGAACTGGACACAGAGTACCGGCAGTGTGGAGGTGGTCCCGGTCCTGGTAGTCCTGGTCCTGGTCCCGGTCCTGAAGGGGCTGCTGAAGGCCCGACTGAGGAGCACACTTATAATACGATGATAAACAATGTGACGGCTTTCAGCCGTTTCTGGGTGGTAGGGGGAGTTCTCTGCTCTGTGGGGGATGAGGGGGAGCTATGTGTTAGCTTGTAAAGATGGGTTTTGTTTTGTGTTGTTTGCTGTTGTTTGTTTGTTTGTTTTGGTTTGTTTTGTTTTTGTTTGTTGTTCTGAGGCTGGAAGAGTTGGTTTTAGTTAATTTTTTTAAGTTGTTTGTTAAGGCTAACTAATATGATGATGTTTGGTGTCTCCCTGAGTGTGGAGAAATAAACAGACTTCAAAAACCAAAACCTCTCTCCTCTCCTTCCACCGAACAAGAACGCTTTTTGTTGTGGTTCTGTCAGCTCCTCTGTGCCTGAGAGGAGGTGCTCTGCCTCCAGACAACAACAACAACAACAACAAGGAGGAGGAAGCGGCTGTTTACCCCCTGAAAGCTCGCGGGTCAACAACGGCCTAATTAAGCCGCCGGGTATTTATTATATATTTACTTGAGCTGCTTTCAGGTTTAACAGTTTCTTGTTTGTTCGTCCGCTCAGGAACAAATAAAAGAGTTTCTCTTGTGTTAGCGTCTCTCCTTCACTTCTGAAACACCTCCTGCTCCTCATCTCTCCTTCCTCCTGGAAGTGGTGTTGGTTCTGGCGCCCCCTGTGGACTAAAGTGGTAGTGTCTCTGAGCACCAGCAGCAGCAGGAGGAGGTGGCTTCAGGGCTCTCTCTCTCTCTCTCTCTCTCTCTCTCTCTCTCTCTCTCTCTCTCTCTCTCAATGACGACAGGCTTCTCTTCTCTTGGAGGATTTGGTAAATCCGTAACGTGCCGAGCAGCTTTGGACAGAAAGGAGAACCGGAGCGTGACGAGCGGCTTTACTTCCTGTCATTGTATTCATATTTACTTCCTGTCGTTGTATTCATATTCTCTGCATCCGACACTCATCACCTCCTCCTCGCCGCACGCGGCCTCTTTGAAGACGATCGCCGTGGAGGAAGAACACATTTCACCCTTTTGCCAAAGTCACATCGGCACGAATTGAAGCGGAGAAACTTTTTGTGTGTCGGCACCGAGATTCAGAGAGCTGGAGGAGCCTCCTGCAAGCAAGAAGGTGGAGCAGGAAGGTGGTCAGGAGAGAGAATGCAGCCTTAACACATGAAGCATAGACTTCTATACAACCAGAGGAGTCGCCCCCTGGTGGTCAGGAGAGAGAATGCAGCCTTAACACATGAAGCATAGACTTCTATACAACCAGAGGAGTCACCCCCTGGTGGTCAGGAGAGAGAATGCAGCCTTAACACATGAAGCATAGACTTCTATACAACCAGAGGAGTCGCCCCCTGGTGGTCAGGAGAGAGAATGCAGCCTTAACACATGAAGCATAGACTTCTATACAACCAGAGGAGTCACCCCCTGGTGGTCAGGAGAGAGAATGCAGCCTTAACACATGAAGCATAGACTTCTATACAACCAGAAGAGTCGCCCCCTGGTGGTCAGGAGAGAGAATGCAGCCTTAACACATGAAGCATAGACTTCTATACAACCAGAGGAGTCGCCCCCTGGTGGTCAGGAGAGAGAATGCAGCCTTAACACATGAAGCATAGACTTCTATACAACCAGAGTCATTTTCTATCGACCATATATCTTATTGTCTTTCTATTTGTACCTTTTCCGTATTGGCTTCATGAAAAGATGAACAATTAGTGTCCATGTACACAAAACCCAATAGATTGTATTTGGTTGGCCTCCATGATATCTTTTAATAATTGGTCAATATTACTGAAACTTCTTGCTGAAGGAACATTGTGGATGCAGGACTTTAAAGCCCAAAGTGGTCTGGAGGATTTGAATTCTCCTCCTTCCTCCACCTCTGCTCCTTATTACCGGCTCGGCGCGTCCTCGGCTCTGATTTCACCGTTAGCCGGAGCTTTAATGATCCCCGCGGGGACTCGAAGAGGACGGAGAGCAACCCGCTGCAGGGAGGCGGTCCGGGTTTTAACCTCCGGCTTCTCCCCGGAGGAGAGAGTCGGTCCTTCCTGTGTCTACTGTCGGTGCTTCAGGGAACATTTGTTAATACATTGGTTTCATACTCGTATCTTATTCATTTACAGGAACTATTATATCAAACCTGTGTTGCCAGATTCACTTCTTTTTTTTTTACCCTTTACTAGCATATATCTATTTATGTATTATATATACATATAGATATGTACATATTTGTCTTTGTATTTTTTTTTTTAAATAGATTTTAATATTTTATCATTTATATATTCTATTTTTTATTTCTTATATTTTATTTTTTATTTTATATTTATTTTACATTTATTCTATTTTTCTTTATGAAAAGAAATTCAGATTATTTTTTTTTAGTAATTGTTTTTTGTTGTTTTTTAATTCATCTATTTTTTAAACTTATTATTAAATTATTATTATTTTTTAGTCTTTCGTCATTAGACATTTGTCTTTAGTCATTAGTCTAGTCATTAGTCATTAGTCATTAGTCTTTAGTCATTAGTCATTAGTCTTTAGTCATTAGTCTTTAGTCATTAGTCTTTAGTCATTAGTCTTTAGTCATTAGTCATTAGTCATTTCTCTATAGTCTTTAGTCATTAGTCTAGTCATTAGTCTTTAGTCTTTAGTCATTAGTCTTTAGTCTAGTCATTAGTCTAGTCATTAGTCTTTAGTCATTAGTCTTTAGTCTAGTCATTAGTCTTTAGTCATTAGTCTTTAGTCATTAGTCATTAGTCTTTAGTCATTAGTCTAGGCATTAGTCTTTAGTCATTAGTCTAGTCATTAGTCTTTAGTCTTTAGTCATTAGTCTTTAGTCATTAGTCTTTAGTCATTAGTCTAGTCATTAGTCTAGTCATTAGTCTAGTCATTAGTCTTTAGTCATTAGTCTAGTCATTAGTCTTTAGTCATTAGTCTTTAGTCATTAGTCATTAGTCATTAGTCTAGGCATTAGTCTTTAGTCATTAGTCTAGTCATTAGTCTTTAGTCATTAGTCTTTAGTCATTAGTCTTTAGTCATTAGTCTAGTCATTAGTCATTAGTCTAGTCATTAGTCTTTAGTCATTAGTCTTTAGTCATTAGTCTAGTCATTAGTCTAGTCATTAGTCTAGTCATTAGTCTAGTCATTAGTCTTTAGTCATTAGTCTAGGCATTAGTCTTTAGTCATTAGTCTTTAGTCATTAGTCTAGTCATTAGTCTTTAGTCTTCAGTCATTAGTCTTTAGTCATTAGTCTAGTCATTAGTCTAGTCATTAGTCTTTAGTCTAGTCATTAGTCATTAGTCATTAGTCTAGTCATTAGTCTTTAGTCATTAGTCTAGGCATTAGTCTTTAGTCATTAGTCTTTAGTCATTAGTCTAGTCATTAGTCTAGTCTTTAGTCTTTAGTCATTAGTCTTTAGTCATTAGTCTAGTCATTAGTCTAGTCTTTAGTGATTAGTCATTAGTCTTTAGTCATTAGTCTAGTCTTTAGTCTAGTCATTAGTCTAGTCATTAGTCTTTAGTCATTAGTCTTTAGTCATTAGTCTAGTCATTAGTCTAGTCATTAGTCATTTCTCTATAGTCTTTAGTCATTAGTCTAGTCATTAGTCTTTAGTCATTAGTCATTAGTCTTTAGTCTAGTCATTAGTCTAGTCATTAGTCTAGTTATTAGTCTTTAGTCATTAGTCATTAATCTTTAGTCTTTAATCATTAGTCTAGTCATTAGTCTAGTCATTAGTCTTTCGTCAATAGTCATTAGTCTTAAGTCTTTAGTCATTAGTCATTAATCTTTAGTCATTAGTCTTTACTCATTAGTCTTTAATCATTAGTCATTAGTCTTTTGTCTTTAATCATTAGTCTTTAGTCTTTAGTCATTAGTCTAGTCATTAGTCTTTAGTCTAGTCATTAGTCTTTAGTCATTAGTCTTTAGTTATTAGTCTAGTCATTAGTCTAGTCATTAGTCTAGTCATTAGTCTAGTCATTAGTCTTTAGTCTAGTCATTAGTCTAGTCATTAGTCTTTAGTCATTAGTCTAGTCATTAGTCTTTAGTCATTAGTCTTTAGTCATTAGTCTAGTCATTAGTCTAGTCATTAGTCTTTAGTCATTAGTCTTTCGTCATTAGTCTTTAGTCATTAGTCTAGTCATTAGTCTTTAGTCATTAGTCTTTAGTCATTAGTCATTAATCTTTAGTCTTTAATCATTAGTCATTAGTCTAGTCATTAGTCTAGTCATTAGTCATTAGTCTTTAGTCTTTAGTCTTTCGTCAATAGTCATTAGTCTTTAGTCATTAGTCATTACTCATTAGTCTTTAATCATTAGTCATTAGTCTTTTGTCTTTAATCATTAGTCATCAGTCTTTAGTCTTTAGTCATTAGTCTTTAGTCTTTACTCATTAGTCTTTAATCATTAGTCATTAGTCTTTTGTCTTTAATCATTAGTCATTAGTCTTTAGTCTTTAGTCATTAGTCTTTAGTCTTTAATCATTAGTCTTTAATCATTAGTCATTAGTCTGTAGTCATTAGTCATTAGTCTTTAGTCATTAGTCTTTAGTCATTAGTCTTTAGTCATTAGTCTTTAGTCTTTAGTCATTAGTCTTTAGTCTTTAATCATTAGTCTAGTCATTAGTCTAGTCATTAGTCTTTAGTCATTAGTCTTTAATCATTAGTCATTAGTCTTTAGTCATTAGTCTTTAGTCTTTAATCATTAGTCTTTAATTATTAGTCATTAGTCTTTAGTCTTTAGTCATTAGTCTTTAGTCATTAGTCTTTAGTCTTTAGTCTTTAGTCTTTGGTCTTTAGTCATTAGTCTTTAGTCTTTAGTCATTAGTCATTAGTCGTTAGTCTTTAGTCTTTAGTCATTAGTCTTTAGTCTTTAGTCTTTAGTCATTAGTCATTAGTCTTTAGTCATTAGTCTTTAGTCGTTAGTCTTTAGTCATTAGTCTTTAGTCATTAGTCTTTAGTCTTTAGTCATTATTCTTTAGTCTTTAGTCTTTAGTCTTTAGTCATTAGTCTTTAGTCATTAGTCATTAGTCTTTAGTCTTTAGTCATTAGTCTTTAGTCTTTTGTCTTTAATCATTAGTCGTTAGTCTTTAGTCTTTAGTCATTAGTCTTTAGTCATTAGTCTTTAGTCTTTAGTCTTTAGTCATTAGTCTTTAGTCTTTAGTCTTTAGTCATTAGTCTTTAGTCTTTAGTCTTTAGTCTTTAGTCATTAGTCTTTAGTCTTTAGTCATTAGTCTTTAGTCTTTAGTCATTAGTCTTTAGTCTTTATTCTTTAGTCTTTAGTCTTTAGTCTTTAGTCTTTAGTCATTAGTCTTTAGTCATTAGTCTTTAGTCGTTAGTCTTTAGTCTTTAGTCATTAGTCTTTAGTCTTTAGTCATTAGTCGTTAGTCTTTAGTCTTTAGTCTTTAGTCATTAGTCTTTAGTCATTAGTCTTTAGTCTTTAGTCTTTAGTCATTAGTCTTTAGTCATTAGTCTTTAGTCATTAGTCTTTAGTCTTTAGTCTTTAGTCATTAGTCTTTAGTCTTTAGTCTTTAGTCTTCTTCGTGTGTGTCTATGAACTAAAGGAAGTCTTCACTGGTTCCACATAAAGAATCCTTAAACTCTCACTGAGTGTTGACTGATGTCTAAATCATGATGAAGCTGTTGAAGCCGTCCTGTCAGCACAGTGTGTGTGTTTGTGTGAGTGTGTGTGTGTGTGTGTGAGTGTGAGGTGTGTGTGTGTGTGTGTGTGTGTTTGTGTGAGTGTTTGTGTCTGTGTGTGTTTGTGTGTGTGTGTGTGTGTGTTTGTGTGTGTGTGTGTGTGTGTGTGAGTGTGTGTGTGTGTCTGTGTGTGAGTTTGTGTGAGTGTGAGTGTCTGTGTTTGTGTGTGTGTGTGTGTGTTTGTGTGTGTGTGTGTGTGTTTGTTTGTGTGTGTGTGTCTGTGTGTGTTTGTGTGTGTGTCTGTGTGTGTGTGTGTGTCTGTGTGTGTTTGTGTGTCTGTGTGTGTGAGTGTGTGTGTGTGTCTGTGTGTGAGTGTGTCTGTGTGTGCGTGTGTCTGTCTGTGTGTGTCTGTGTGTAACACCTCGACATAAAGCTTCCTCTCCATGATGGTGTGAAGATACACTCTAATCTCTAGCAAGCAGATTGTGTTTTCAAGACTTCAGCAAATACACACACACACACAAACACACACAAACACACACACTCACAAAGATAGACACAAACACGTGAACACATGACATGAACACGTGACATGAACACGTGACATGAACACGTGAACACATGAACTTGAAGACATGAAGACATGAACACATGAACTTGTGAACACATGACTTGAACACATGAACACGTGAACACATGACTTGAACACATAAATACGTGAACACATGAACACATGAAGACATGGAGACGTGAACACATGAACACGTGAACACATGACATGAACACGTGAACACATGACATGAATACATGAAGACATGAACGGGTGAACATGAACACATGACAGGTTTTAACCTCCGGCTTCTCCCCGGAGGAGAGAGTCGGTCCTTCCTGTGTCTACTGTCGGTGCTTCAGGGAACATTTGTTAATACATTGGTTTCATACTCGTATCTTATTCATTTACAGGAACTATTATATCAAACCTGTGTTGCCGGATTCACTTCTTTTTTTTTTACCCTTTACTAGCATATATCTATTTATGTATTATATATACATATAGATATGTACATATTTGTCTTTGTATTTTTTTTTTTAAATAGATTTTAATATTTTATCATTTATATATTCTATTTTTTATTTCTTATATTTTATTTTTTATTTTATATTTATTTTACATTTATTCTATTTTTCTTTATGAAAAGAAATTCAGATTATTTTTTTTTAGTAATTGTTTTTTGTTGTTTTTTAATTCATCTATTTTTTAAACTTATTATTAAATTATTATTATTTTTTAGTCTTTCGTCATTAGACATTTGTCTTTAGTCATTAGTCTAGTCATTAGTCATTAGTCATTAGTCATTAGTCTTTAGTCATTAGTCATTAGTCTTTAGTCATTAGTCTTTAGTCATTAGTCTTTAGTCATTAGTCTTTAGTCATTAGTCATTAGTCATTTCTCTATAGTCTTTAGTCATTAGTCTAGTCATTAGTCTTTAGTCTTTAGTCATTAGTCTTTAGTCTAGTCATTAGTCTA
Organism: Cyclopterus lumpus; assembly: GCF_009769545.1. NCBI lineage: Eukaryota > Metazoa > Chordata > Actinopteri > Perciformes > Cyclopteridae > Cyclopterus > Cyclopterus lumpus. Next base: position 24,812,747 of record NC_046975.1, on the reverse strand, counting down.
GTCATTAGTCTTTAGTCATTAGTCTTTAGTCATTAGTCATTAGTCTTTAGTCATTAGTCTAGGCATTAGTCTTTAGTCATTAGTCTAGTCATTAGTCTTTAGTCTTTAGTCATTAGTCTTTAGTCATTAGTCTTTAGTCATTAGTCTAGTCATTAGTCTAGTCATTAGTCTAGTCATTAGTCTTTAGTCATTAGTCTAGTCATTAGTCTTTAGTCATTAGTCTTTAGTCATTAGTCATTAGTCTAGGCATTAGTCTTTAGTCATTAGTCTAGTCATTAGTCTTTAGTCATTAGTCTTTAGTCATTAGTCTTTAGTCATTAGTCTAGTCATTAGTCTAGTCATTAGTCATTAGTCTAGTCATTAGTCTTTAGTCATTAGTCTTTAGTCATTAGTCTAGTCATTAGTCTAGTCATTAGTCTAGTCATTAGTCTAGTCATTAGTCTTTAGTCATTAGTCTAGGCATTAGTCTTTAGTCATTAGTCTTTAGTCATTAGTCTAGTCATTAGTCTTTAGTCTTCAGTCATTAGTCTTTAGTCATTAGTCTAGTCATTAGTCTAGTCATTAGTCTTTAGTCTAGTCATTAGTCATTAGTCATTAGTCTAGTCATTAGTCTTTAGTCATTAGTCTAGGCATTAGTCTTTAGTCATTAGTCTTTAGTCATTAGTCTAGTCATTAGTCTAGTCATTAGTCTTTAGTCATTAGTCTTTAGTCATTAGTCTAGTCATTAGTCTAGTCTTTAGTGATTAGTCATTAGTCTTTAGTCATTAGTCTAGTCTTTAGTCTAGTCATTAGTCTAGTCATTAGTCTTTAGTCATTAGTCTTTAGTCATTAGTCTAGTCATTAGTCTAGTCATTAGTCATTTCTCTATAGTCTTTAGTCATTAGTCTAGTCATTAGTCTTTAGTCATTAGTCATTAGTCTTTAGTCTAGTCATTAGTCTAGTCATTAGTCTAGTTATTAGTCTTTAGTCATTAGTCATTAATCTTTAGTCTTTAATCATTAGTCATTAGTCTAGTCATTAGTCTAGTCATTAGTCATTAGTCTTTCGTCAATAGTCATTAGTCTTAAGTCTTTAGTCATTAGTCATTAATCTTTAGTCATTAGTCTTTACTCATTAGTCTTTAATCATTAGTCATTAGTCTTTTGTCTTTAATCATTAGTCTTTAGTCTTTAGTCATTAGTCTAGTCATTAGTCTAGTCATTAGTCTTTAGTCTAGTCATTAGTCTTTAGTCATTAGTCTTTAGTCTTTAGTCTTTAGTCATTAGTCTTTAGTCTTTAGTCTTTAGTCTTCTTCGTGTGTGTCTATGAACTAAAGGAAGTCTTCACTGGTTCCACATAAAGAATCCTTAAACTCTCACTGAGTGTTGACTGATGTCTAAATCATGATGAAGCTGTTGAAGCCGTTCTGTCAGCACAGTGTGTGTGTTTGTGTGAGTGTGTGTGTGTGTGTGTGAGTGTGAGGTGTGTGTGTGTGTGTGTGTGTGTGTTTGTGTGAGTGTTTGTGTCTGTGTGTGTTTGTGTGTGTGTGTGTGTGTGTTTGTGTGTGTGTGTGTGTGTGTGTGAGTGTGTGTGTGTGTCTGTGTGTGAGTTTGTGTGAGTGTGAGTGTCTGTGTTTGTGTGTGTGTGTGTGTGTTTGTGTGTGTGTGTGTGTGTTTGTTTGTGTGTGTGTGTCTGTGTGTGTTTGTGTGTGTGTCTGTGTGTGTGTGTGTGTCTGTGTGTGTTTGTGTGTCTGTGTGTGTGAGTGTGTGTGTGTGTCTGTGTGTGAGTGTGTCTGTGTGTGCGTGTGTCTGTCTGTGTGTGTCTGTGTGTAACACCTCGACATAAAGCTTCCTCTCCATGATGGTGTGAAGATACACTCTAATCTCTAGCAAGCAGATTGTGTTTTCAAGACTTCAGCAAATACACACACACACACAAACACACACAAACACACACACTCACAAAGATAGACACAAACACGTGAACACATGACATGAACACGTGACATGAACACGTGACATGAACACGTGAACACATGAACTTGAAGACATGAAGACATGAACACATGAACTTGTGAACACATGACTTGAACACATGAACACGTGAACACATGACTTGAACACATAAATACGTGAACACATGAACACGTGAACACATGAAGACATGGAGACGTGAACACATGAACACGTGAACACATGACATGAACACGTGAACACATGACATGAATACATGAAGACATGAACGGGTGAACATGAACACATGACAGGTTTTAACCTCCGGCTTCTCCCCGGAGGAGAGAGTCGGTCCTTCCTGTGTCTACTGTCGGTGCTTCAGGGAACATTTGTTAATACATTGGTTTCATACTCGTATCTTATTCATTTACAGGAACTATTATATCAAACCTGTGTTGCCGGATTCACTTCTTTTTTTTTTACCCTTTACTAGCATATATCTATTTATGTATTATATATACATATAGATATGTACATATTTGTCTTTGTATTTTTTTTTTTAAATAGATTTTAATATTTTATCATTTATATATTCTATTTTTTATTTCTTATATTTTATTTTTTATTTTATATTTATTTTACATTTATTCTATTTTTCTTTATGAAAAGAAATTCAGATTATTTTTTTTTAGTAATTGTTTTTTGTTGTTTTTTAATTCATCTATTTTTTAAACTTATTATTAAATTATTATTATTTTTTAGTCTTTCGTCATTAGACATTTGTCTTTAGTCATTAGTCTAGTCATTAGTCATTAGTCATTAGTCTTTAGTCATTAGTCATTAGTCTTTAGTCATTAGTCTTTAGTCATTAGTCTTTAGTCATTAGTCTTTAGTCATTAGTCATTAGTCATTTCTCTATAGTCTTTAGTCATTAGTCTAGTCATTAGTCTTTAGTCTTTAGTCATTAGTCTTTAGTCTAGTCATTAGTCTAGTCATTAGTCTTTAGTCATTAGTCTTTAGTCATTAGTCATTAGTCTTTAGTCATTAGTCTAGGCATTAGTCTTTAGTCATTAGTCTAGTCATTAGTCTTTAGTCTTTAGTCATTAGTCTTTAGTCATTAGTCTTTAGTCATTAGTCTAGTCATTAGTCTAGTCATTAGTCTAGTCATTAGTCTTTAGTCATTAGTCTAGTCATTAGTCTTTAGTCATTAGTCTTTAGTCATTAGTCATTAGTCTAGGCATTAGTCTTTAGTCATTAGTCTAGTCATTAGTCTTTAGTCATTAGTCTTTAGTCATTAGTCTAGTCATTAGTCTAGTCATTAGTCATTAGTCTAGTCATTAGTCTTTAGTCATTAGTCTTTAGTCATTAGTCTAGTCATTAGTCTAGTCATTAGTCTAGTCATTAGTCTAGTCATTAGTCTTTAGTCATTAGTCTAGGCATTAGTCTTTAGTCATTAGTCTTTAGTCATTAGTCTAGTCATTAGTCTTTAGTCTTCAGTCATTAGTCTTTAGTCATTAGTCTAGTCATTAGTCTAGTCATTAGTCTTTAGTCTAGTCATTAGTCATTAGTCATTAGTCTAGTCATTAGTCTTTAGTCATTAGTCTAGGCATTAGTCTTTAGTCATTAGTCTTTAGTCATTAGTCTAGTCATTAGTCTAGTCTTTAGTCTTTAGTCATTAGTCTTTAGTCATTAGTCTAGTCATTAGTCTAGTCTTTAGTGATTAGTCATTAGTCTTTAGTCATTAGTCTAGTCTTTAGTCTAGTCATTAGTCTAGTCATTAGTCTTTAGTCATTAGTCTTTAGTCATTAGTCTAGTCATTAGTCTAGTCATTAGTCATTTCTCTATAGTCTTTAGTCATTAGTCTAGTCATTAGTCTTTAGTCATTAGTCATTAGTCTTTAGTCTAGTCATTAGTCTAGTCATTAGTCTAGTTATTAGTCTTTAGTCATTAGTCATTAATCTTTAGTCTTTAATCATTAGTCATTAGTCTAGTCATTAGTCTAGTCATTAGTCATTAGTCTTTCGTCAATAGTCATTAGTCTTAAGTCTTTAGTCATTAGTCATTAATCTTTAGTCATTAGTCTTTACTCATTAGTCTTTAATCATTAGTCATTAGTCTTTTGTCTTTAATCATTAGTCTTTAGTCTTTAGTCATTAGTCTAGTCATTAGTCTAGTCATTAGTCTTTAGTCTAGTCATTAGTCTTTAGTCATTAGTCTTTAGTTATTAGTCTAGTCATTAGTCTAGTCATTAGTCATTAGTCTAGTCATTAGTCTAGTCATTAGTCTTTAGTCTAGTCATTAGTCTAGTCATTAGTCTTTAGTCATTAGTCTAGTCATTAGTCTTTAGTCATTAGTCTTTAGTCATTAGTCTAGTCATTAGTCTAGTCATTAGTCTTTAGTCATTAGTCTTTCGTCATTAGTCTTTAGTCATTAGTCTTTAGTCATTAGTCATTAATCTTTAGTCTTTAATCATTAGTCATTAGTCTAGTCATTAGTCTAGTCATTAGTCATTAGTCTTTAGTCTTTCGTCAATAGTCATTAGTCTTTAGTCATTAATCTTTAGTCATTAGTCTTTACTCATTAGTCTTTAATCATTAGTCATTAGTCTTTTGTCTTTAATCATTAGTCATCAGTCTTTAGTCTTTAGTCATTAGTCTTTAGTCTTTACTCATTAGTCTTTAATCATTAGTCATTAGTCTTTTGTCTTTAATCATTAGTCATTAGTCTTTAGTCTTTAGTCATTAGTCTTTAGTCATTAGTCTTTAGTCTTTAATCATTAGTCTTTAATCATTAGTCTGTAGTCATTAGTCATTAGTCTTTAGTCATTAGTCTTTAGTCATTAGTCTTTAGTCATTAGTCTTTAGTCTTTAGTCATTAGTCTTTAGTCTTTAATCATTAGTCTAGTCATTAGTCTAGTCATTAGTCTTTAGTCATTAGTCTTTAATCATTAGTCATTAGTCTTTAGTCATTAGTCTTTAGTCTTTAATCATTATTCTTTAATTATTAGTCATTAGTCTTTAGTCTTTAGTCTTTAGTCGTTAGTCTTTAGTCGTTAGTCTTTAGTCTTTAGTCTTTAGTCGTTAGTCTTTAGTCTTTAGTCTTTAGTCATTAGTCTTTAGTCGTTAGTCTTTAGTCGTTAGTCTTTAGTCTTTAGTCTTTAGTCGTTAGTCTTTAGTCTTTAGTCATTAGTCTTTAGTCTTTAGTCATTAGTCTTTAGTCTTTTGTCTTTAATCATTAGTCGTTAGTCTTTAGTCTTTAGTCATTAGTCTTTAGTCATTAGTCTTTAGTCTTTAGTCTTTAGTCATTAGTCTTTAGTCTTTAGTCTTTAGTCATTAGTCTTTAGTCTTTAGTCTTTAGTCATTAGTCTTTAGTCTTTAGTCATTAGTCTTTAGTCTTTAGTCATTAGTCTTTAGTCTTTATTCTTTAGTCTTTAGTCTTTAGTCTTTAGTCTTTAGTCTTTAGTCTTTAGTCATTAGTCTTTAGTCATTAGTCTTTAGTCGTTAGTCTTTAGTCTTTAGTCATTAGTCTTTCGTCTTTAGTCATTAGTCGTTAGTCTTTAGTCTTTAGTCTTTAGTCATTAGTCTTTAGTCATTAGTCTTTAGTCGTTAGTCTTTAGTCTTTAGTCATTAGTCTTTAGTCTTTAGTCATTAGTCGTTAGTCTTTAGTCTTTAGTCTTTAGTCATTAGTCTTTAGTCTTTAGTCTTTAGTCATTAGTCTTTAGTCTTTAGTCTTTAGTCATTAGTCTTTAGTCTTTAGTCTTTAGTCTTTAGTCATTAGTCTTTAGTCTTTAGTCATTATTCTTTAGTCTTTAGTCATTAGTCTTTAGTCTTTATTCTTTAGTCTTTAGTCTTTAGTCTTTAGTCTTTAGTCTTTAGTCTTTAGTCATTAGTCTTTAGTCATTAGTCTTTAGTCGTTAGTCTTTAGTCTTTAGTCATTAGTCTTTCGTCTTTAGTCATTAGTCGTTAGTCTTTAGTCTTTAGTCTTTAGTCATTAGTCTTTAGTCATTAGTCTTTAGTCGTTAGTCTTTAGTCTTTAGTCATTAGTCTTTAGTCTTTAGTCATTAGTCGTTAGTCTTTAGTCTTTAGTCTTTAGTCATTAGTCGTTAGTCTTTAGTCTTTAGTCTTTAGTCGTTAGTCTTTAGTCTTTAGTCATTAGTCTTTAGTCTTTAGTCATTAGTCGTTAGTCTTTAGTCTTTAGTCTTTAGTCATTAGTCTTTAGTCATTAGTCTTTAGTCGTTAGTCTTTAGTCTTTAGTCATTAGTCTTTAGTCTTTAGTCTTTAGTCGTTAGTCTTTAGTCATTAGTCATTAGTCTTTAGTCATTAGTCTTTAGTCATTAGTCTTTAGTCTTTAGTCTTTAGTCATTAGTCTTTAGTCTTTAGTCTTTAGTCTTCTTCGTGTGTGTCTATGAACTAAAGGAAGTCTTCACTGGTTCCACATAAAGAATCCTTAAACTCTCACTGAGTGTTGACTGATGTCTAAATCATGATGAAGCTGTTGAAGCCGTCCTGTCAGCACAGTGTGTGTGTTTGTGTGAGTGTGTGTGTGTGTGTGTGAGTGTGAGGTGTGTGTGTGTGTGTGTGTGTGTGTTTGTGTGAGTGTTTGTGTCTGTGTGTGTTTGTGTGTGTGTGTGTGTGTGTTTGTGTGTGTGTGTGTGTGTGTGTGAGTGTGTGTGTGTGTCTGTGTGTGAGTTTGTGTGAGTGTGAGTGTCTGTGTTTGTGTGTGTGTGTGTGTGTTTGTGTGTGTGTGTGTGTGTTTGTTTGTGTGTGTGTGTCTGTGTGTGTTTGTCTGTGTGTGTGTGTGTGTCTGTGTGTGTTTGTGTGTCTGTGTGTGTGAGTGTGTGTGTGTGTCTGTGTGTGAGTGTGTCTGTGTGTGCGTGTGTCTGTCTGTGTGTGTCTGTGTGTAACACCTCGACATAAAGCTTCCTCTCCATGATGGTGTGAAGATACACTCTAATCTCTAGCAAGCAGATTGTGTTTTCAAGACTTCAGCAAATACACACACACACACAAACACACACAAACACACACACTCACAAAGATAGACACAAACACGTGAACACATGACATGAACACGTGACATGAACACGTGACATGAACACGTGAACACATGAACTTGAAGACATGAAGACATGAACACATGAACTTGTGAACACATGACTTGAACACATGAACACGTGAACACATGACTTGAACACATAAATACGTGAACACATGAACACGTGAACACATGAAGACATGGAGACGTGAACACATGAACACGTGAACACATGACATGAACACGTGAACACATGACATGAATACATGAAGACATGAACGGGTGAACATGAACACATGACATGAACACATGAACTTGTGAACACATGAACACGTGAACACATGAACTTGTGAACACATGAACACTTGAACACATGAACACGTGAACACATGACTTGAACACATGAACACGTAAACACTTGAACACATGACTTGAACACATGAACATGTGAACACATGAACACATGAACACGTGAACACATGAAGACATAAACACATGAAGACATGAAGACGTGAACATGTGAACACATGAACGCGTGAACATGAACACTTGAACATGTAAACACATGAACACGTGAACACATGACATGAACACATGAAGACGTGAACGCGTGAACATGAACACTTGAACATGTGAACATGTGAACACGTGAACACATGACATGAACACATGAAGACATGAACACATGAAGATGTGAACGCGTGAACATGAACACTTGAACATGTGAACACGTGAACACATGAACACATTAACACGTGAACACATGGACACGTGAACACATGAACACATTAACACGTCAATGTCTTTTCCTGTGCAGTTACACATGGCAGCATTTTAATGGCTGATAGAAACACTTTATTTATATGTACCGGCTTCATATTTATTCACTATTTATTGGTCTATGAATAAATAAATGAATAAATAATTAAATACGAGCACTGTTTTCACAGCAGCATTTATTTCCTGCATGGCATATGGAAGCAACTCCTCCATAAAGGTCCTTCAGGTCCTTAGAGGAACCACATTTGACTGAAGAACACAGAACATGTTCCTCCACCTCCACACACATGACCTCTTGGGGTGGAGGATCCCTCGGAAGCTTTAGTTCAGGATGACGCTTCCACTTCCTGTCAATAGGTGTGTTATTGATTGACAGCTCTCATGTACAGGTGATCAGACTCAGGGAGTCCGTAACGATACCGGTAACGGAGTCTGCTCCTGGAGGACAGGACGGGATGACGTCTCCATGGCGATTACAGAGAGGAGGGACACTGGGCTGATTGGAGGAGCTCCTGGAGAGTCACGGAGGGTCTGGATCCAGCAGCTGAAGCCCGGTAGATCTTTATTATCATCTCAGAGGGGCAATTTGTTATCCGGTCAAAAGCAAAGGACAAGAGAATGAAATGAAGGTTATATGAACACAAAATGTCTTCTCACTGGTTTCAGGAACCAGGTTTTTGAAGGTGTTCATTTGTAACATTTTAAGGGAATCTATTAGCAGCAATTTATTATAATGTATACATATATATATATATATATATATATATATATATATATATATATATATAATGCACAGCGCCCCGCGACCCTAATGAGGATAAGCGGTATTGAAAATGGATGGATGGATGGATGCACAGCGTTGACAACGCACTCAATATAAATAACTGTTTTTAATGTTTAATGGAATGTTCTTAATTGTTTTTAAATCTTCTTTTGCATTATGTTCTGATGCTTTTAATGGTTTATGAGAAGCTTTTTGAAAATTGCCTCTGAAACGTGCCGTGTGTGTTTGGTAGCGTTGCAACATTAAAAGAGTGACAGCTTCAGGCTGCTGCTGAAGCTTCATATGGAGACACATCTCTGAGGACATACACTTTATTATATGTCTGAGTGAGAGAACGAAGCTGGCGTCTCATCTCCTCCTGCTCTGGTTCCTCTGCTCCTCTATTGTTCTCCTCCAGCTGGTTGTTCTGCATCAAGGACATTCTCATCTGTTCCCTCGCTTCGTCGTCTACTGCACGCGTCTTCTCTTTTCCTCCTCTTGTCATTTGCTTCCTTATCGGCCGCCGCTTGTCACCGGAGTTTGAAGTTTGGTTTCAGTGCGAGGCGCGATGTGGTTTTCATATCTCTGAAGCACACATATGAAATGTTCTCCTCACAGTGTGTCGTCACGTTTCATCAGCGTAGGAATCAACTCAACTGGATGAGCTGATCAACACGCTCCGGATCAAAGGACCCCCCCCCCCACCTGAAGGAGTCGGTGAGGAGTCACTGAGGAGTCACTGAGGAGTCACTGAGGAGTCAATTCCATCAAGTCCTGGATGTGTGAAGATGTTCTTCATTTCTTCAGATTGTTTTCAGTCCCCAAGCAGAAGCCGGTGTTTCATATCACAGTATTAACATAACGCTCCTTCAAGACACGAGAAAGTAAAATGAAAAACAATATCGTCAAGCCTCTCCAATAACTCCTCATCAGGGCCGGACCGCGATGCACAGATGAGCCTGTTTTGTTTCTTATTTACGTTTCACAAACTAATCAAAGATGTGATCGGGATGCCTTATCTGCTCAGATGAGAATGAATGAGAACTGTGTGTCACAAACACCTGAAGAATAAAACGCCTGATGAATCACCTCTGATGACAGGAAGACATCATCAATCACACACACACACACACACACACACACACACACACACAACAACTGGAACCAATCAGCAGCCCAGTGGGCGGATCTCTCTGGGTACAGAACCACTTCATTACGACACGTCGGTCCGGCTTCTCTCTGCTCTCGGAGATTAAAAGAGGACTTCTTTCTGGACGCTCATCAGGATTCATCTCACTGTGTCGGGTTCTTCATCACACGCTGATGTCAACCTGCGTTCTGCAGCAGGGACGCGGTCTGGACGCGGTCTGGACGCGGTCTGGACGCGGTCTGGACGCGGTCTGGACGTGGTCTGGACGCGGTCTGGACGCGGTCTGGACGCGGTCTGGACGCGGTCTGCGCGGTCTGGACGCGGTCTGGACTTGTTGGAGGACTCGTGTTCATTAAAGCTGCTCCAACAGCCTCCTCCATGCTGGTTTAGGTCTCCACCAGATGCTGGACCAGCTGCAGGGACTCGTTACCATTCAGAGCCCAGAGCATCCGAGGGAAGGTCTTTACTTGTCTGCTTGGTTCCTGGTACACGAGAACACCAGGGGGCGACTCCTCTGGTTGTATAGAAGTATATGCTTCATGTGTTAAAGCTGCATTCTCTCTCCTGACCACCAGGGGGCGACTCCTCTGGTTGTATAGAAGTCTATGCTTCATGTAATAAAGCTGCATTCTCTCTCCTGACCACGAGGGGGCAACTCCTCTGGTTGTATAGAAGTCTATGCTTCATGTCTTAAAGCTGCATTCTCTCTCCTGACCATGAGGGGGCGACTCCTCTGGTTGTATAGAAGTATATGCTTCATGTGTTAAAGCTGCATTCTCTCTCCTGACCACCAGGGGGCGAGTCCTCTGGTTGTATAGAAATCTATGCTTCATGTCTTAAAGCTGCATTCTCTCTCCTGACCACAAGCGGGCGACTCCTCTGGTTGTATAGAAGTCTATGCTTCATGTGTTAAAGCTGCATTCTCTCTACTGACCATCAGGGGGCGACTCCTCTGGTTGTATAGAAGTCTATGCTTCATGTGTTAAAGCTGCATTCTCTCTCCTGACCACCAGGGGGCGACTCCTCTGGTTGTATAGAAGTATATGCTTCATGTGTTAAAGCTGCATTCTCTCTCATGACCACCAGGGGGCGAGTCAATCTCTAGTTTCAAGTCTTCTTCAGCATGATGTTCATTTAGTAAATTATGGTCTTTTAGAGTCAAACAGACCATAAAGCAGATGAGACGTATGTGGCCTCCTCAGTCCATATATGGTCACTTCCTGTTCACTGGTTGCTAAGAGACAGACAGTCAGACAGACTCAAAGAGAAACTCTTCTTCTGAAACTCTCACTTATATATTTTTCCTTTTCATATACATTTGGCTTTGGGGTCGTCAATATTTCCGCCCCCCCCCCCCCCCCCCCACCCCCCCTCCGGCCACAGTAATATCAAGTATAATGAGTCTTTGCCAAGCAAACAGACCGGCAACAATATTGAGAGCTTCTTTTCTGTCCGCAGACATTATTTCCCAGAGGAAAATGGAAATTACAAAAAAGAAGAAGAAAAGTTCATCCATCAAAATAGACCCACATCAGCCCCCCCCCCCCCCCCCCCCCCCCCCAAGCTCATAACCCTCCATTTAGTTCTCAGAACCACATGACTCACCCCATCGCCGTCTCGTCTTCTCGTCGTCTCGAACTTGTGATACTTGTAATACTTGACATACTTGTGATACTTGTAATACTTGACATACTTGTGATACTTGTAATACTTGACATACTTGTGATACTTGTAATACTTGACATACTTGTGATACTTGTAATACTTGACATACTTGTGATACTTGTAATACAGAGAATACAAGCACAGACGTACTGTTGCTTTAAGAAGAACAGCTGACGGAGGTAAAGATAAGGAAGTGAATTCAGTTCTGAAACTCATGTGCACTTTAATTTTTAGGGCAAAAGAGAAAATATGAAGCGGATTCTCTTCCTTCCACATCTTTGAATGGCTTTAGTCCTCTTGTTGAATACACCGCAGCCCTCTGGCTCGTAAAGACTTCTTCATTCTGATTAAAGACTTTTTGTTTTAATAAAAACACACGCTGACCAACTTTAACGAGCTTGTTGATCGCAGCAGTTTGTTAGGAAGCAGAAGAGTTCGTACTTCTAGTAAAACACAGAGAAAGTCCCGAGTCAGCTACATTTATTTAAACATGCATGAATTGTGATGATGAAAGCGGGTAGTTTCCATACGGCTGTCTGCGGTGTGGAGATACGCTCCGAGCAGCCGGAGATAAGACTTCCAGAGATAACCACCGCGCTCCGGATCATCTGTTTTATGGAAATACGCTTTATGGAAAACTCACAGGGTTACCGTCCGGATCCATTCATCTTTCCATTAGCGCCGCGGTTATTAAGTTTCATTTACAGGTGCAGAACAAGGGGGGTTCTGTGTGGAACCACAGCTCCTTCATCAGCCGGAAGCAGGAGAGCTACGAGAGACCCTGGAGAGACCAGACCCACTCCTTCAGGCCTCCTTCCCCCAATGAGACATGGGCCTGAAGATCACCAGACTCTGCACGCCCCTCTCAGTGCTGGTTCTCCTGTGCCCTCCAGCGAGTCCAGCATTATGTCTTATAGAGGACCAGGACTAACCTGAGATCTATAGAGGAGCAGGACTAAACTGAGGTCTATAGAGGACCAGGACTAGCATGAGGTATATAGAGGACCAGGAGTAACCTGAGGTCTCTCGAGGTCCAAGAGTAACCCAAGGTCTATAGAAGTCCAGGACTAACCTGAAGTCTATAGAGGTCCAGGACTAACCTGAGGTCTATAGAGGACCAGGAGTAACCTGAGGTCTATAGAGGACCAGGAATAACCTGAGGTCTATAGAGGACCAGGAGTAACCTGAGGTCTATAGAGGACCAGGAGTAACCTGAGGTCTATAGAGGACCAGGAGTAACCTAAGGTCCATAGAGGACCAGGACTAACCTGAGGTCTATAGAGGACCAAGACTAACCTGAGGTCTCTCGAGGTCCAAGAGTAACCCAAGGTCTATAGAGGACCAGGACTAACCTGAAGTCTATAGAGTTTCAGGACTAACCTGATGTCCATAGAGGTCCAGGATTAACCTGATGTCCATAGAGGTCCAGGACTAACCTGAGGTCTATAGAGGACCAGGAGTAACCTGAGGTCCATAGAGGACCAGGATTAACCTGAGGTCTATAGAGGACCAAGACTAGACTGAGACTGGTTCAGGACCAGGTAAGAAGAAGTCCATGTTCTAGTTCAAAGGGCACTCCATCAATCACACTTTCATTAATAAGTTGGGAGACTTCTAGATTTCCCATAATGCAACTTGATGGCATCTTTTATAGTATAATTGTATAAATTGAGGGCGTGAATATTAATTTAAAGTCTGTGATCTGGATTCATACAAACATAACTTGATAAGTCTAATCTCCAGATAGTTGATGATGCAATGGCACTAAATATAAATGTACACGCCTTTAATGAAGTCATAAAGTAAACAACAACATTCATGCTCCTCAGCTCTGCTGGACTCATCCTTCAAACTCAATTCATTTTAATTGTCTTGTGAATATGAATCTATATCAAAGGGTTAAGTTAGGTTAGGGTTAAACTAGGGTTAGGGTTAAGTTAGGTTAGGTTAGGGTTAAACTAGGGTTAGGTTTAAGTTAGGTTAGGGTTAAGTTAGGTTAGGTTAGGTTTAATTCAGGTTAGGTTTAAGTCAGGTTAGGGTTAAGTTAGGTTAGGTTAGGGTTAAGTTAAGGTTAAGTTAGGTTAGGGTTACGTTAGGTTAGGGTTAAGTTAGGTTAGGTTAGGGTTAAGTTAGGTTAGGTTAGGGTTACGTTAGGTTAGGGTTACGTTAGGTTAGGTTAGGGTTAAGTTAGGTTAGGTTAGGGTTACGTTAGGTTAGGTTAGGTTTAAGTCAGGTTAGGGTTAAGTTAGGTTAGGTTAGGGTTAAGTTAGGTTAGGTTAGGGTAAAGTTAGGTTAGGGTTACGTTAGGTTAGGTTAGGTTTAAGTCAGGTTAGGGTTAAGTTAGGTTAGGTTAGGGTTAGGTTAGGTTAGGTTAGGGTTAAGTTAGGTTAGGTTAGGTTAGGTCGACAGGGGGCACCAGAACCAACACTGTTTAAAGTTCCTCGTAGTAACATTAAACAAGCTGGACACCATTTGAATACGTTTGTGTTTATATTTTCTTGTTTATGAACAAGAGAGAAGCAGATAGAAAA